>NC_140167.1:37702808-37719634 GCF_963971535.1 Notolepis coatsorum
TTCAATGAGTCAATCCATGTCATGGTATAATAATCAGGATGAAGCAAATGGTTATGAAACGTCAAGGGCCCTCATTCATCAACGTGTCGTAGAAAATGTTCTATTTCCACACGTAAGCACAGAATTTAGAATCAGTGCACGCACAGAAATATTGGGATTCATCAACCGTGCGTACACAGGTCCTATGCTCCTCCGTGTTGATGAATACCACTTTGTTCTACCGTCAATGCTCATGCATGATTATCCATATATGGTCATGAAAGTGATGAAACACCCCCCATGGGATGTGAAATAATGGACTGACCCGAGCGGAACTCTGAGAAACTTCACGGAGATTGTTCACTGCTGTCGAACCAAGAAGACACAACGCGTGTTATGGGATAAATAAAAGGCGGACTTGTAAACGGTGATGTCAGATATCAACGGCTCCCTAAGACCATTGCTGCAATTCTGCCTGGACAGCTCAAAATACTAATAAAGACCGTTCGTTGACCACTGTTTGGCGTTGGTTGTGTGTCATTATAACCGTGCTGTAATATGAATGCCTTTATCAGTTGTGTTCGATTGGCTAGATGATTTTTAGAGGCATCCATTTTGTTGTCGGTATTACCGACAACAAAATAGATGCCTCTAAAAATCATATACTATTAGGTAGCCTATATGAATTACATATAATAGCAGCCATAGCCTACATTATGCAACAGTAACTTGCGCATACCAGTGTATGCGACGGACCAGTGTATACCTTATATCATATCATATTCATATAATAGTTTACTCTATCAGCATACCAGCATGTAATATGTTCTTTGTTAGAACTCAACCCGTTATTATTTTGCACATAGATTGCAGAAATACGGGAACGTTTTGATTTACATTAAAAGGCTTTGACATTGTAAAACTAAATACGTGGAATTCTGTAAGCATAATACAAGTCATATCACCCACACGATATGCTCTGTGTCCAGAGCATGTATGCTTTTCATTCATTTAAGACACATTATTGCAAGGGTTTTGTAATACACATACACCCTGGTGTCATTGCAATGCGTTTTTTATTCTTTCTTATACAGTAAAAAGGGGGAAGAACACTATATCTTGGGTGTTCATATGACTTGTATTCTGCTTACAGCTTCGAAATTCCACTTGTTTCGTTTAACGTAAAGCCTTTTAAATATAATCAAAACGTTCCCGTGTTTCTGCGGCCTGTGCGCAAAATAATAACGAGTTGAGCTACGCGGAGCGCAGTCAGTCATTACACCCCGTATATTCCGATAACGCTATATAAACCATGCTGCATTCATTCTGAGAGAAAGATCTATTATTCCAAATGCTATTTATAGGGTTTTGACCATAATTACACTACTGTTGCTATTTTACAATGAACTATAATGAATTACGGTTCATACAGAACATGCCAGTGTTGAAACTAATGCACAGAAGCTCATTTCCTTGTTGTAATAATATATTCTACCAACGGGCGTCAGCTAAGTGCTCCGAGCTGTGCGTAAATATAAGCACGGAGTCAAGTTCAAGTTGAAATTGATGAATCCCACTCTTTGCTTAGAAATGGTTGTACGCACAGGTTAAGCACAAATCTGTGCGTAAGACACGTTGATGAATGAGGGCCCTGGAGGTCTTGCTGTAGAGTTGAATCCCACCTGGTCTGTGGATAATGAACTGTAATTATGCAGCTGATGTGACTTGAGATTTCCCTCATACTGAGATTGATCTGCGGGCGCGGCCGGGCGGCTATGGAGATATCTATGAAATTCCCTCTGTTTTGAGCAATAGGCACTTCCTCCCATGCATTTATATTAATTAATTAAGCATTGTGCTTATGAGCAGTGCCCATGTCTGTGTGTGTCTGTGTGTGTCTGTGTGTGTGTGTGTGTGTGTGTGGTGTGTGTGTGTGTGTGTGTGTTTGGGTGTGTGTGTGTGTGCACACACATGCACATGTGTTCAGTCAGACTGCTTACCACAGCTCGCCCTCTCAGCGGTTGTTAAGAGCCGTGCGATGGAGGATTACTTGCCAAGCTGCAGCGGTTAGTTTTTTGGTTTTGCAGGGATTCCTTTGTTCTCCTCTTTCGTTAGCATCAGATCAATGCACGGAGCGCTGTGAGTACGTAGCATCGTGCTTCCTAGATTAACGCGGCGAGAGATGCGGGGCGGATGAGAGGCAGGTGGTTGTCATACAGCCCCAGAGAGGAGATGGGAATGAACTCTTGTGCCGTCAACGTATTGTATCAGCATCCTCCGTTCTGCGGCGAGTGTTCTGGAGTGGGCTCTCTGGGGCAAAAATAGATCTCTCAACAAGCTCCGGCTCCAGTGGATGGTGTGGAATACTGATGATTTGAATTAGAGAGCACAGAGTATACACACACACACACACACACACACACACACACGCGCGCGCGCACACACACACACGCACGCACGCACGCACGCACGCACGCACGCACGCACGCACACACACACACACACACACACACACACACACACACACACACACACACACACACACACACACACACACACACACACACACACACACACACACACACACACACACACACACACACACACTCGCACACACACACAGAGACTGTACAGTAATAAGGTCATTGTACGGGAAAGAGTTGGAACCTGACTTGGGTCTTGATTGGAAAAGCGTCAAGCATTTTTATTCCACAATGTCACTTCTCCCTTGCGAGTGGTTATCCTTTGGTTAAATGTGACAACTGTGTGTGAAGGTCCTGTGACCTTTTCGTGCAAAACAGAATGGATTTGTAGAGACAGAGAGAGAGAGAGGGAGAGAGGGAGAGAGAGAGAGAGAGAGAGAGAGAGAGAGAGAGAGGGAGGGGGGGGGGGGGGTCGGAGGCAGACCGTCTCTATACTATTATTTCCCTACCCTTTCTGTTGTGAAGGGCCAGATTAAACCGAATATATATATTTATTTATATATATATATTTAATTGTATTTGTATATTCTCTAATATTCCCTGATATCCCTTGTATATTCCTTGTACAATATGCATTGAATATCCATTCTAGCCTACTGAACATCCCATAATAGTCTCCATTCTACTATTGGTCGAGACCTTGGTGCCAGGCTGCCATACCCCTCAGACCCAGTTCAAACGTACCGCTCGACATGTACGAACAAGTCCTAGTTCCGCGTAGGAATTTGGCTACCGCACCACTAATGGGACTATTTGTTCATAGTGCGTATATATACTGCGCTACTAAAGTAGGACTTTCTTTTCAGTCCAGTTTCTTACCCTCCAATAGAGTCACAGACGTAAAGCCTCCCCGCGACGCCACGTGTGGGAGTAAGGCCAAGTTCGCCTACCATCGGTATTGAGACATCGTGTATATTAATATTTGAATAGTCATATTTGGCACTATATCGTCGAGTTGGACGTAGTCTATTAAGCTAATAATAGTCTGTTAATATATAGTGCTTCGTGCGGTGAGAATACTACCGTAGTCAGTACCCCATCGTTTCGGGCAGAGAACTGGCTGCTTACCCAGGGTGGTTGACCCTATGTGAAGCTGCACCCGAGGAGCCCCAGAGCCGACGAGCGAGTGGACCTGTATACCGGATTATTCTACCGACGACAGCCCGCCTTCCCAGGCACGGATTATGCTTTGGATACTTTGATTATTCCATGGATAAAGACCCCCGACACTGCCGTGTGTTGGAACCCCCCCCCCTGGAGAGGACGCAAGGTGAGGAGACGCTCTGCAAGACGAGGTCTCTTCACGTCTCTCCCCCGTGGACCGGAGAGAGCCGGCCCACAAAGAGTCCACCTGCTTTCATCTGTGGTCCAAGGATCGCCGGCGCATTGAACGGCACTACAGTGGGTTCACCTGGGATACCCTTGGCCGGACGAGGCAGCTGGATTCTACCCCCCCCCCCCCTCCCACTCCTGTCGGCTTACAAGCGACCGGATTAACCCCCTCTAGTGTATCCAGCCTATAATCATTAAAGTATCATTGCTGTTATTCCTTAACTATTCCAGGTCGTATATTTACCACCTGCGCCTTCAGAGATTGGACATTCTCTATTGATATACCGACGAATACTCCTTGCCATAAAAGTGCATACTATTTCAATTCATAAATGTAATTAAGTGATTAAGTGCTTATTCTACACACCATCGCTGTGTAGGAAATAAAGACCTGTTTCTAATTCGTACATTTGTGTTGGATCCGTTTCATCTACGTGAGAGTGTTCATGATAATATATTTATGCCGTGTACTGGGTGGCCGAATATTAAGTACAAAGGTAGTGGTAGTAAGTATCATATCTAGTAATACAGTCAGGGAATTGTACCCCTCAGTTACAATTGGTCCTTCGAGCCGGAGGGTAATTAGTGTAATATTAATATAGTGTTATTAATATTGAAATGGCCTATGATGAACACTCCACGAAACGATCCTCCTAACCAACGCCCGCAGCGCGAACGACGGCTCCCTCAGTACTTAGAGGCTTACGCTGTCAGTCAACAACCTAGTCTTCTACTAACAGTAAACGCGGTAAAACTAGAAAGTAAAAGTATGTCTAACCCCAACGCCCAGACTACCCCGACCATAGAGGCCCCTACGGGCTCTAATGTAACTGACCAAGTTCACGGTGGGGACCAGTGGGAACCAGACATGACTTCACACCCCGCCAGTACTGAAGAAGTAGTCCCCGATGAGTCCCGGGAGGAATACAACGCTACCGAGAGAGAACTCGGCACGGAAGAAGACGGGGAGAGCACCGTGGAGATAGAGCTCCAAGGCTCCGCAAGGAGTACCCCGAGGGAAGGCTCCCCTATACAACCGCCTTCTCCCAGCGAGGCAGAGAGGACCCTACAGCAGGCATTCCTCGTCAGCCTGAAAGCCTCTACTGAACGCGATAGACTCCAGGGTGAACGCGATCGATTGCAGATACAGCAACGGAGCGAAGAAGAGCACATACGCCTGGAAATAAGACGCATTCAGATGGAAGAGAATGTGGCCCGAGACCGAGCAGACAGCCAGCGAGCAGCTGCTGGTGCTCTACGGGACGCAGAGCGCGACAGACAACAAGCGCAACTAATAGAACAGCTGATCAGACGGACAACACCCTCTCCCTCCGCCAGAGGCTCCAGGAACTCGTCTAGACACACCTCCAGGGCGGCATCCCCTAGCCGAGTAAACAACCCTGAACTTGACCAACAGACGAGGTCTATACCCCCCACAGACCACCTCCCCCCACCGGTCCAAGCGAGACCTAGCAACCGGGAAGGAGCAGCATATCCTGTGGAGAGGCTAAACCAGAGACTACAAGCACTGGATGACCTAACTGAAGACGAAGAGGAAGAGGAGGAGAACCACGCCCGAAGACAGCACAGTACTCTACCGGACCAGGAGGTCCGGTACAGCCCAGGCTATACTCCCGCGGAGCTGCGCTACAGACCCCCGACTCTATACACGGGTGAGCACGACGCACGACCCGCACCGAGGAACAGCACCTGGACAAGCGGGCCATGGTACACTGCCGGTACCAGCCCATACCAAGGAGCGGGAGGAGACTCGCCTAGGAGGCCTCTCCCCCAACGCTCGCCGATGTATCCACAGTCAGCGTCATACATTGGCACGCCTATGGTACCCGACTTCACCCAAGAGAACCGGGCCCAGTATACAGAACTCCGCATGTGTCTGGAGACCATGTTGGTGGATGTATTGGATGAACGCCACAAATACGTCATCCTACTGCAGCACTTAAAGGTGCCCCGCGCACATAATATAGCGCTCGCCTACGCGACTTCCACCACCCCATACACAGCAGCGCTGGTAGCATTGGACCAGAGGTATGGGCGCATATGGGATTACGTGATCCAGGAGATCCGACACATCGACCGCTTACCCCCAGCAATAGACAATCGAGCACTGGACGACCTGTCCATCAGAGTGCAGTCCCTGGTAGGGATGTTGGGAGCGCAAAGAGAGAAGGGGAAGTATGAACTTTACGCCAACTCAAATGTGGAAAGGATTCTGGAGAAGCTGCCGCCCGCTCGTCAGGAGCGCTTTAGGCGGCAGAGGGACCACAGAGACCCGAATGGCCCCGAACCGAACCTCCTCGATCTAGCAGACTTCCTGGCGAGAGAAGTCAGCAGCCTACGGCTAGATACATTCGGACGGAGCACCCCTGGCTCCAGAGAAGGAACCAGACGACTAAATGATGGAAGAAGATCGGTGACTGTGATGCACCAATCGGAGTCAGTACCGAGCAGCAGGAGCCACAGTACCCCCTCCAGAACGGAGAAGTGGAAGATAGTGTGCCCCTACTGTGAGAAAGAACACTGGCTAGCGCAATGTGACTCCTTCCCCAAGCTGAATGCGGAGGAAGCAGGTCAATGGATAAAGTCCAACAAGCGCTGTTTTCGCTGTGCGCGCTCACACATGGCAGCCGAATGCCGCTTAAAGAAAAGGTGCACCAAGTGCGATGGAGCCCATCTGGACATACTTCACGACAGTAACAGACGGCGCCCTTCACCTGCACCATCCAGCCGCAAAGCGAGCGTCATGTACATCGATCCCGCCAGCAGCAGTGGAGCCCGAGTACTCCTAAAAGTAGTGCGTGTGACACTAAGCTACCAGAATAAAGTCCTGGACACTTACGCCGTCCTCGATGACGGGTCAGAGAAGACCCTGCTGCTCGCCTCCGCTGCGGCCCAGCTAGGGCTGCGGGGAAGCGAAACCCAAATGACAATTCGGACAATAAGACGAGATTTGAAGACGATAAAGGGCGAGAATGTCTCATTCTCTATCGCAGCAAGCGGCCAGCCTGAGCGACGGTACCAGATTGCAGACGCTTTCACCAGCCAAGAAATAGGACTGTCGCGGTACACATACCCCGTCGCCAAGCTGATGGAAAAATATGCACATCTGCGCAAGTTACCGATCCCGCTCATAGACAATGCTATGCCGACCCTGTTGATAGGCTCCGACCATGCAGACCTCATTGTCCCGATAGACCGGGTTCATACCGGACCCCGAGGCTGCCCTGCAGCAGTCGAGACCCGTTTGGGATGGACTCTCCAAGGCCCGCTCGCCAAATCTCTCAACCGAAGTACAGCCACTAGACGTCTCCACTCCCGAGTCACAGAGGGAGAAACCGCACTCCTGCAACACGTAGAGCGGCTATGGACCCTAGAACAAATGCCCTTTAAGAACGGAAAGAAAGACATTCGCTCTAAAGATGACATTTACGCAATTCACCTCCTCGAGACAGGGACCAAGAGAGTCCCGGTCAACGGCGTGTTGAGATACGCCACGCCACTCCTGCGGCGAGAAGGAATGCCTACTTTCCACGCCAAGACAGACGCCACAGAACGGTACCTGCTGAACACGGAGCGGCGCTTAGCCAAGAACCCCGCCCAAGAGAGTGTATACCGCGCTGAGATTGAGAAGCTCATCACAGCGGGACACGTCACAAAGATGGACATTAAAGAGGCTGACCAGACCACTGAATCGTGGTACGTGCCCCACCACAAGGTCCATCACAACGGTAAAGACCGCATAGTATTTAACTGCAGCTACCAGATCGGATCCCAAAATCTGAATAAAGAGTTACTGCCCGGTCCCACACTCGGCCCCTCCCTACTCGGCGTTCTACTCCGCTTCCGCCAGGAAAAGGTGGCCATCAGCGGGGACATTAAAGGAATGTTCCTGCAGGTGAGATTAGTAGAGGCGGACAAGCCCCTGTTACGGTTCCTATGGAGAGAGAAGCCAGGAGATGAGCACCCAGCCATCTACCAATGGGAAGTCCTCCCCTTCGGAACGACGTGCAGCCCCTGCTGTGCGACATTTGCACTACAGAAACATGTAGCAGAGGACCCAGCAGCGGACGAAGAGGTCCGACACAGCGTAAAGAACAGCTTCTACGTAGACAACTGTCTACAAAGCCTTTCAACCCAGGAAGAAGCCGAAGCTCTCTTGATTAAACTCCGCGCCTCATTGATCAAAGGCGGCTTTGATCTCAGGCAGTGGGCAGCAGCGATCCGCAAGTACTGCGCAGCCTCTCCTCCGAGGACAAGGCAGCCAGCAGCGAGACCTGGATGGCTACAATCCCGGGAGAAGCCCAGGAGATGACCCTGGGATTGGTGTGGCGATTCAAAACAGATTCGCTTCACTACAGACACAAGCCCCTGACTACGGAGCAGGGAAGGCCGGCGGCGGCGCCGACCACCAGACGGAGTGTGTACACAACACTCGCCCGACAATATGACCCGCTAGGATGTATTCTACCGTACACCACCAGGGCAAAAATGATTGTACGAGCATTGTGGGACAAGGGCCAGGGCTGGGACGACCCCATTCCCGCACACCTTGCATCCACCTGGAGAGAGTGGGAGATGGAGCTCCACTCACTCCCAGGCGTTAATATGCGCCGAAGCTACTTCCCACCCACGGTGAGGCCAGAGACATGTAAAATGGACTTACACGTCTTCAGTGACGCCTCAGAGGTCGCATACGGATCAGTAGCCTACTTGCGGGCCCAAGACCAGGGGGGAGAGATCTACACAGCATTTGTCCTCGCCCGCTCGAGAATAGCCCCACGCAAGCAACAATCTATCCCACGTCTAGAGCTCTGCGCAGCCCTAGCCGGAGCGCACCTAGCCACGCTCATCCAACGTGAGCTCACCATACCGGTGTCTAGAACAATCCTGTGGTCAGATTCCACGACGGTACTCGCCTGGATCAAATCGGACTCATGCAAGTACAAAGTCTTCGTGGGAGTCAGAGTCACCGAGATTCAAGACTTAACCGAAGAGTTAACCGGAGAAACAGAGTGGCGCTACGTTGATACAAAACAGAACCCAGCTGACGTCATCACCCGGGGGATGCCCCTGGATGACCTCACCCGTCGCAATGTCTACAGTGACGGCCCCGCATTCCTAAGACTCCCGGAAAGGACAGTGGCCCATTGCCTATCCCGAGGGGAAGCAAGTCCAGAGGAGGTGGAAATTAAGAAGTCTGTGTTCTGTGGATGAGCACCGTAGCCTCCCACGACCCTAACATAAACGATTGCACGTCCATAGAGAGTGCACAACAAAGAACATTCCTGCGGTACCCACCCGGAGTGCAAGTCCCCCGCTGATATGTCAGCAGCTAACTACGAGGAAGCAGAATTGCTTCTACTGCAGCGAGCCCAGAGAGACTCGTTCCCCGATGAATTGGCCTGTCTACAGGGAGGAAAGCCCGTCCCATCCGACAGCAGATTAATTCACCTGGCCCCCGAGAGCGACGCTCATACCCTCATCAGAGTGGGTGGTCGCCTACGCAGAGCCCCCAATCTACCGGATGACATTAAATACCCGATCGTACTGAACAGCCGACACAAGGTCACAGAGCTGATTATAAAGAAATACGATGAGGATGTACATCACGCAGGAGCAGAAAGAGTCTTCGCGGAAATCAGACGTCGTTACTGGATCCTACAAGGAAGAGAGGCGGTACGACGCTTCCAACGAACATGTCTAGACTGCCGCAAGTGGCGCGCGCAGCCCAGCATACCAAGGATGGCTGACCTTCCTCCATGTCGCCTCCGAATCGGTGACAAGCCATTCCACTCAACGGGTATGGACTGCTTTGGCCCGCTGCACATAAAGAAAGGAAGAGGAACCGAGAAGCGGTGGGGGTATTGTATTCAAATGCATGACCACCAGAGCGATACACATCGAGCTTCTCCGACCATGAGCACAGACTCATTCCTTATGGCCTTCCGTAGATTCACATCACGGAAAGGAAGACCGTCTACCCTATTGTCTGATCATGGGACAAACTTCAAAGGCGGCGAAAGAGAGCTGAGAGAGAGCTTCCAAGCTATGGGCCCAGAACTTAAGACCCACCTCGCTCCAGCACAGGTTGATTTCCAATTCAACCCCCCAAACGCACCCCACTTCGGTGGCACTTGGGAACGAGAAGTGCGCTCCATAAAGACAGCCCTGTACGCAGTACTTGGGGCCCAGACTGTGGCGGAAGAAGTCCTACGGACAGTCCTCACGGAGATTGAGGGAGTACTTAACTCGAAAGCCCCTCGGATATGTCTCCAGTGATGTGGCGGATATCGACCCCAGTTACCCCCAACACACTCCTGATGGGGCGGCTAGATCCTGCATTACCACAGACAATGTACCGGCCTGAAGAAGCGAACGGCCGACGAATGTGGAGGTACAGCCAAGTATTGGCCGACAAGTTTTGGAACAGTTTCCTACTGCACTACCTACCGTCTCTACAGACCCGCCAGAAGTGGGTAAAGGAGAGAGACAATTTGACAGAAGGAACAGTCGTCATGATTATTGATCAATCACTGCCCAGAGCTATGTGGCCGGCCGGCCGCGTAAGCAAAGTGATCACCGGTGCCGACGGCAAGGTCCCGAGCAGCTGAAGTGCTCGTCCAGGGTCGCACTTACACCCCGTCCCGTGGCAAGGCTCATAGAACTGCCTCGACTCCCAGACACAATCGATGATGACCATGACCCTACAACCCTATGACTTTGTGAAGTTGACTGACCCCCTACAGCAAACCCTTATGTGTAAATAGACAACGCGATTAATCTGTCTCTGTTTAACTGATTAGGTCTGGGACCTATTCAGGGGGTGGCTGTTGTGAAGGGCCAGATTAAACCGAATATATATATTTATTTATATATATATATTTAATTGTATTTGTATATTCTCTATATTCCCTGATATCCCTTGTATATTCCTTGTACAATATGCATTGAATATCCATTCTAGCCTACTGAACATCCCATAATAGTCTCCATTCCTACTATTGGTCGAGACCTTGGTGCCAGGCTGCCATACCCTCAGACCCAGTTCAACGTACCGCTCGACATGTACGAACAAGTCCTAGTTCCGCGTAGGAATTTGGCTACCGCACCACTAATGGGACTATTTGTTCATAGTGCGTATATATACTGCGCTACTAAAGTAGGACTTTCTTTTCAGTCCAGTTTCTTACCCTCCAATAGAGTCACAGACGTAAAGCCTCCCCGCGACGCCACGTGTGGGAGTAAGGCCAAGTTCGCCTACCATCGGTATTGAGACATCGTGTATATTAATATTTGAATAGTCATATTTGGCACTATATCGTCGAGTTGGACGTAGTCTATTAAGCTAATAATAGTCTGTTAATATATAGTGCTTCGTGCGGTGAGAATACTACCGTAGTCAGATACCCCATCGTTTCGGGGCAGAGAACTGGCTGCTTAGTGCTTACCCAGGGTGGTTGACCCTATGTGAAGCTGCACCCGAGGAGCCCCAGAGCCGACGAGCGAGTGGACCTGTATACCGGATTATTCTACCGACGACAGCCCGCCTTCCCAGGCACGGATTATGCTTTGGATACTTTGATTATTCCATGGATAAAGACCCCCGACACTGCCGTGTGTTGGAACCCCCCCCCCTGGAGAGGACGCAAGGTGAGGAGACGCTCTGCAAGACGAGGTCTCTTCACGTCTCTCCCCCGTGGACCGGAGAGAGCCGGCCCACAAAGAGTCCACCTGCTTTCATCTGTGGTCCAAGGATCGCCGGCGCATTGAACGGCACTACAGTGGGTTCACCTGGGATACCCTTGGCCGGACGAGGCAGCTGGATTCTAACCCCCCCCCCCCCTCCCACTCCTGTCGGCTTACAAGCGACCGGATTAACCCCCTCTAGTGTATCCAGCCTATAATCATTAAAGTATCATTGCTGTTATTCCTTAACTATTCCAGGTCGTATATTTACCACCTGCGCCTTCAGAGATTGGACATTCTCTATTGATATACCGACGAATACTCCTTGCCATAAAAGTGCATACTATTTCAATTCATAAATGTAATTAAGTGATTAAGTGCTTATTCTACACACCATCGCTGTGTAGGAAATAAAGACCTGTTTCTAATTCGTACATTTGTGTTGGATCCGTTTCATCTACGTGAGAGTGTTCATGATAATATATTTATGCCGTGTACTGGGTGGCCGAATATTAAGTACAAAGGTAGTGGTAGTAAGTATCATATCTAGTAATACAGTCAGGGAATTGTACCCCTCAGTTACACTTTCTATATTTAACTTGTATCATTCATTTAGACAACAAAAGTGTGTATCACAATTTCATGTTAGCAAAGAAATCCACGACACACTAGCCCAGATTGACGATAGATATCTAATATCTAGGGATGCTCGATATTGGCTTTTTTACCGATACCGATATTCCGATATTGTCCAACTCTTAATTTCCGATACCGATATCAACCGATACCGATATATGCAGGGTTTCCCCCGTCCAAAAAACTGAATAATTTCAGGTAACTAATAATTTCACTGGATATATATATAACAAATATTGTTATTGTTTTTTTTTGTTTTAAACCGATACCGATATTTTCCGATATCACATTTTACTGCCGATATCGGCAGATAATATCGGTCGGCCGATAATATCGGACATCCCTACTAATATCTATATGCTGCCCTGCCTTTATGTTCACCGGCACCTCTTCCTCTTTTCCACCCTCCCCTCCTCCTTCTCCTCCTCCTCCTTCTCCTCCTCCTCCTCCCTCTCCTCCTCCTCCTCCTCCTCCTCCTCCTCCTCCTCCTCCTTCTCCCACCCAGCCCTCCTTCACCTGCAGAGCAGCGTACACGCACACACACACACGCACGCACGCACGCACGCACGCACACACACACACACACACACACACACACACACACACACACACACACACACACACACACACACACACACACACACACACACACACACACATGCGCCTCTCCAGCTCGTCTGTTGAATTTTTCATTATTTACTCATCTCAGTTTGTTTCAGTAAAACTGTCTGGTGCAGGGGAGAGATTCCCAGCAGCAGAAAGTCTGCTTCCTAATTAGAGGAGCCTGATGGTTCTGGTAGAGTTGTGTTCCCTGGCGAGGACAGCGTTAGCCTGATGGTTTCTGGTAGAGTTGTGTTCCCTGGCGAGGACAGCGTAGCTTAATCCCCACCTCGCTGTGCATCTGCAACTTCCTCCACAGTTACTATGAGGGAGCAGGTGAACAGAGGATTTCTGCAGCGTTATTGATACCATGCAAGTGATTTTCTTCCCCCACTAATAAGAGAGCGTGGAGACTCCCACCGCACAACCCTGTGGTAGTAGTTTTGATTAAACTATACCAAGTATTGTTATTGAGCTAAGGCAGTGAGAAACTACGTCCACTGTGTTTTCTCTGCAACATTCTCCGTTATTGTCAATAATGTTATGTTATGTAGAGAGACTGAGCATTGTCTTTTCATCATTAGTACGTTTCTTTCTTACTGTGTGTGTGTGTGGGGGGGGGGGTGAAACTTTTCTGATCAGTTGTTGACGTCCTTCAGTCTGGCCTGGCCCAGCTGAGCCGATGACAACTTGACTGATGAGTGAAGGGGCTGCCATTGGGTCCACCATGCTGGAGAGAGAGAGAGAGAAGAGAGAGAGAGAGAGAGAGAGAGAGAGAGAGAGAGAGAGAGAGAGAGAGAGAGAGCGAGAGAGAGAGAGAGAGAGAGAGAAAGAGAGAGGAGAGAGGAGAGAGAGAGAGAGAGAGAGAGAGAGAGAGAGAGAGAGAGAGAGAGAGAGAGAGAGAGAGAGAGAGAGAGGGAGGGAGAGAGGGAGGGAGGGAGGGAGGGAGAGAGACAGAGAGGGGAGAGAGGGAGAGAGAGAGAGAGAGAGAGGGAGGGAGAGAGGGAGGGAGGGAGGGAGGGAGAGAGACAGAGAGGGGAGAGAGACAGAGAGAGAGAGAGGAGAGAGGGAGGGAGATAGGGAGGGAGAGAGAGACAGAGAGGGGAGAGAGGAGACACAGAGACACATTGGGGGAGGAGGAGGTTAGAAGGGGAATGAAGTCTGTCCAAACAGTCTGAGGGGAGCTTGTTTTCTTTGTGTGCGTGAGTGAACAGGAAAAGGTAATTAACAGGCCAAGTGGCGAAAGGCAAGGAGGCGAAAGGCAAGGAGTGATGGATGGGTGTGGTGTAAACAGACAGATGGACACACAAGGGCCGCACGCGTGTGCACACACGCACACACATACACACATACATACACATACACATACACGCTCTCTTCGTCTCATCCATTTCTTTCCTCCAATGTAAGGCTTGTACGTCTGGGCCTGCGGTACCTTTCTGCATAATTGTGTTCACGTTATTAAAAGTTTCCCTTGCACTCCTTTGTCTTCCCTCTGATGCAAAGAATTACAAGCACTCGAGTCTTAACAAATGGGTCACCCATATTATGGAATGGTGACATCATGTCACTATATTATGAGGTCATTTGAAAGCAGAAGGGCTGTTTTTGGCAGAGATCCATCAGCGACTGCATTCGAGTCTTATCTGTTTTCAACCCAGGGGTCAGTATCTATCTACGGTGGATTGCTTGATGGACGGTGTGGTGACATCTGTTCCCTACTGGTTGACAGAGAAGCTGTATACAGCTCTTTACTGTAGAATGCCCCTCTTTAACTGTAGTTCTTTTCTGTAAGCAAGCAGAAACAGCTGGGCATGTTATAGCGCAGCCTATCAGCGTATTAGAACTACCAGAAGCAGTACAGTCGCTTATTTTAATTCCCACTGGAGATGATATCTGTGCTGTCAGACAGACTGTAGTCTTCAGAAGATGGTAGCTGGCTACAGTAGCTGGTATTAAAGTTGTGTGTGTGTGTTGTGTGTGCGTGTGTGTGTGTGTGTGTGTGTGTGTGTGTGTGTGTGTGTGTGTGTGTGTGTGTGTGTGTGTGTGTGTGTGTGTGTGTGTGTGTGTGTGTGTGTGTGTGTGTGTGTGTGTGTGTGTGTGTGTGTGTGTGTGTGTGTGTGTGTGTGTGTGTGTGTGTGTGTGTGGTGCTGTGTGTGTGTGTGTGTGTGTGTGTGTGTGTGTGTGTGTGTGTGTGTGTGTGTGTGTGTGTGTGTGTGTGAGTGTGTGTGTGTGTGTGTGTGTGTGTGTGTGTGTGTGTGTGTGTGTGTGTGTGTGTGTGTGTGTGTGTGTGTGTGTGTGTGTGTGTGTTAGGGCTGCACGATTAATCGATTTTTTGGATTTATTTTTTTATTTTTATTTTTTTACATTATTTAACCAGGAAGTCCCATTGAGATACAAGATCGGTTTGGTAAGGGAGGTAAGGTGTTTTAGATTGTGTGTTGTGAAGTAGACTTCAGAGAGGGTGAGTAAAGTACAGAAACAAAAAGGTACCGTTGGGTACCGGTATCGATTCCCAGGTAAAAAGAAACATTTTCAGGCTCGGTGTCCCGAAAGGACCCACCGCGTAGGCCAGATGCAAGCCGCATTTTACAATAAACCTCTGTGGGGCTGCTTAATTTTTTTTTAATTATAATCGCAAATGTAATCGCAATCGCAATATCTGTGAGAAAAAATCGCAATTAGATTATTTCCCAAAATCATGCAGCCCTAGTGTGTGTATGTGTGTGTGTGTGTGTGTGTATGTATGTGTGTGGGGGGGGGGGGGGCAGCTGAAGCTGTCCTGTTTGGAAAGTGTCTTTATGGGCGAAATCTATTTGCATTTTCTCGTCAGCGGCTCACTGTCAGTCAAGTGGTAAAGACACAAGTCATTGTAGACAACTATCCCTACAGAGACACTGGAAGCAGACTTGGCTCTTCATTTGATGGAATAATAATGCTAACCATTACTGCACTACTCTAAACTCAGGTAAGCAGCAGACTGCACTACTATGTTATCTAACCTTTAAAGTGATCATGTGTTATTTTAATGTTATTTTACATGCAATGTGCATCATCATTTGTACCGGTTGGTTGATCAGTGTATTATGAGTGTGGGAATGCTACCGTGATTCCACGAGTCATGTACGTATTTGACAGTGAGTTATGATAACGCATACTGATGGCAGCAAGCTTACTGACAGGAAATGTCAGATAACTAATTATTTCCCCAGAATAAAACAACGTTGAAAAGTCAACATTGGAAAGTCTTTAACTTTCTTTTGAATTGTATATCTTTTCTATATATCATGACTTTTTATGCCGTTCTAATTCTTACAGTAGGGCGATCAGACACAATCAGTGGAATTGAAGTCACTCAAATAAGACATTCTGTAAATGACAGATGAATAGAAATTAGGGTAATAGAGACATTTCTTCAGAGATATTAATCAATTATCTTGTGTATTCCTCTTGATCTTCCATTAGCACTCAAGTATATCAAGTAAAGCAACAACAATACCCGTTTGTTTCTGTAAACACAAATGTTTTGTTTCGGGGAAAAGTCACATGATAGGTTTATTATAGTTTCCCTTCAATCTCTTCAGTTCAGCAGCAGTCAGGAGACAAACATCTGTTTGATGCGGCTTGATGAGCCGTCCTCCCATTTAGTGTTTCCATAGGAGGCGTTTCCCACAGAGGTAAATACCATGGTAGTGTGACATCCTGAGTGATTGTCCTCTTTCTCCCTCTAAAGCCAGGCAGTGGTTAAACTTAATGGTCTGTGTCCCAGATCTGCTACTGGCCTCGGCCACTAAAAGCCCCAGCCTGGTATCTAATCAGATCAGTGAGTCAGGGAGTGTGTGTTCTGTGAGGCTGTCCAGCTCTGCACTGCTGCGGGAAAGGAGGGGGGGGGGGGCTGAGGTGAGTCGGCTAGCAGGGCTGGTCCTCCACTAAACCAAGCCGACTAAGGCCTTAAACCTTAATAGTCATAGGATCAGCAAATCTGTAAAAAAAAGAAAGAAAAGAACATTTGTTTGGAGAAGGGCCTCTTTAAATCTAGTGTGTAGCAGAAATGTGCTTATCATTTCTTCAGGAAATAACAAAGAGCCG
>NC_140167.1:37719834-37789834 GCF_963971535.1 Notolepis coatsorum
ACATTTCCGATTCTCCTGCAAGCTACACCGACTCACTCACCACCATCCAGCTGGCGTCACGCATCCACCGTATGAGGAAGAAGAAATCTAAGGTCTGTGTGTGTTATTATGATGAATTGAAAATGGGGGACCCTGATGTAAACAAGACGAAAGTCTTTCTCTGGTCTGCATCCCCTTAACAATTGTATGTATTGAGCTGTACTGTACTGTACCCATTCTGCAATCTGTTAATAAAGTTTTCAATCAATCAATCAATGTGTCGTAAGAGATTATGCTGATAAGCAAGTTGCTACTTTTACCACTGCGGTATTACCATGTGGTGACGGCAGTAATGGCAATGCTATTTGTAGTTACATTTGAATAGGCCTATGTGGTCAATACAATACAGTCACAGATTTGATTTGATTTGATCTTTATTTATCTCAAACAACCATAAACACACACATTTGTAATAACAAAAAATAACAAAAACAAAATAAAAAATAACAAAATAAAATAAAATACAAATTAAATTAAATATATCTTCCTAGACATGGAAGCAATAATCAACATAGCTCAAGACAAATGGTTTTGTTCGAGAAGGGACAGAAAGAAGCAAAGCGTATCTGGTCCTGCCCCTTCCTTACAACATCATATTAATATGTAATAAGTTATCTATCAATATCAAAAAATTATATACCTATCCACTACAGCAAAAGATACACTTGGGAAATAGCCCTATGCTTAATGTATGAATATTATGGTTTGGATAATTATTGACAGAAGTAATTTTCATGTTATGAAAGATGTTGTTATCATCGGAATCACATTGTTAACATGCATGTACACGACGACTTTCATTACATCCGTCATATTACTTTGCCTAATTGAGGTCTTGTAAAAGCTCTCCCTCCAGTAACTTTGGCACCATTAAATAAATTAATGTATGCTTCTGCTAATGAAAGGTTGCTCGCGCAATAATTCACAGCTAGTATTTCTCAGCTCCTCAACACATAATCATGTAATCAATACTACGGCCTAAGGATGTGTGTAAGGCATGCCCCCAGATTAGGGAAATGTATGGTTGAGATAATTAGGTGGAGTGACAGCATGTATTTATTCAGTATTGGTCCCAGGCACGATTATAATGTATTCCACGTTACAGCAATTCATATTATTGACATTAATTTCTGTGTGGATATCGATGTGCACTTTTAACCTTTAGATATTGACTGGCAATTTCAGGGGAATTTATATTTGCCTTGCGATTGATTGCACCCGGAATTCATTAGGAAATTGCATGGGCTGTGAATTATTTGAGTTCAAATGATTCTGGGAAGGGATAGACAGAATGGCTTCATTAATATTCTGACTGTTACAGATTAATATGACTGAAATGACTTTATATGGTCTTTTTTCAAACCCAAATAAGCTAATTTATTCCATCTTTCCACAGTATGCATCCAGTTCATCTGGAGGAGAGAGTTCCTGTGAAGAAGGGAGGATCCGCCGCCCCCCCCACCTCCGACCCTTCCACCCCAGAACAGTGGCCCTGGATCCGGACCTGCCTTTGCTACTCAGCGACCCAGACTACTCCTCCAGCAGTGAGCAGTCCTGTGACACCGTCATCTACGTAGGCCCCGGAGGAGCCGCCATCTCTGACAGGGAGCTCAGCGACAACGAAGGCCCCCCTGCCTTCGTTCCAATCATCCCTTCACTGAACAGGAAGAGGTCTGTAAGGGAGGGCCCTATGGACAGAGACCAGTTCTTTAAATGCAACACGTTTGCTGAGCTGCAGGAGAGATTGGAGTGTATAGATGGTAGTGAAGAGCCCGCCGCTTTTGTTGGAGAGGGCAAGGGAGGTCAGGCTAGCCCCAAGATGGACAGATCTAAAGAGGGCCAAGTCTCTGCTTCTCCAAAGACTGTAGTGAACGCCTCCCCCTCCCAAGAGGGCAACTCACCCAAGCCTGCTGCCCCTCAGCCATCTGGCAGTCCTCAGACTAACCCTAAACTGGACCACACCAAAAGGCAGGGCATGCCAGCAGAAAGGGCACCGTCAGAAAGAGTTCAGACTGTGTGCAGAACCAGTGCTGATGGTGAGAAGGTTCTGGTGTCAGATACGCAAACCAGCCCAAACAAACAAACTGTGTCAGTGCCTAGCTCTGAGCCTGTGGTGAGGGAGAAGGTCTACTTCAACAAGAAGCCCCTCCCTAAGCCAGCACCGCCTCCTCCACAACAACAGAGAGACTCTGCCAAGGGAAGCGGAGACAATGAGGAGAGGTCCAGCACCAGGATGCCCCCTGTTGGAATGAGCCATCAAGCTGTGAAACGGGGGGATGCTCTGACCTCCTCCATGCTTAGGGCTCCAATGGAGGTGTGCCAGGTACGCTCCATCATGCGGGAGAGGTTCATGGACCGGGACGTCCTCAGGGCCACAGTTACCCTGCAGCAACCCGTGGAGCTGAATGGAGAGGATGAGCTGGTCTTCACTGTGGTGGAGGAACTGTCAATAGGCAGCCTAGGAGACAATGGCCGACCTTCCAGCATCATCAGCTTCAACAGTGACTGCTCCCTTCAGGCCCTGGCCTCTGGCTCCAGGCCCGTCAGCATCATCAGCAGCATCAATGACGAGTTCGATGCATACACGTCGGCTGTGGGGGGGTCAGAGGTCAACATCGAGGTGGTCACGCCGCTACAGGAGGAGGGAATGGTTTGCATGGGTAGCAGGGGCTCTTCCATCAGCTCCTGGCTGAGTGAGGTCAGCGTCTGCACCTTGGAGAGCGAGGGAACCCATTCTGCGGACGTTTTCCTCCCACAGGCCAAGCACGTGGGACCTGAGGGCACCTTTTACTTAGATTCCATGGGCATGTTCCATTGTGAACCGGCCCCAAGAGATGCCAAGAACTCCCTGAATGACAGTGGCTTTAGTTTCTCTGAACTAGACAGTGACAGTAACACTTCAAGCAAGCTGTCGTTGACAAAGTGCCCCCCGTCTCCTGAGTCAGCCAAAGGATCCCTCAGATTTGCATCCAAACTAACTAAAGCGCATTCTCTAACCTCCTCCCAACCATCACAGGGCCCATCCATAGTCCACTCCAGTCTTCCCAGGAAAATTAAACCTACCTCATCCATCTCCCATAGTAGTAGCAGCAGCAGTAGAGAGCCTCCAAGACAGGAGCACAAGCCAGAGGACCCCTGGCAGCGCATTGACAGCAACCACACAGAACCTCAGCTCTCGGATCCCTGCAGCACCAGCAAGCTCCTCAAAAACACCCCCAGTGGTATCCCCTCTCGTAAAACATATGTCAGCAGCAACAGTGTACCTCGCCCACCCAAGGTGCAGGGGTCTACCTCATCCCAAAGGGTGGTTGATGGTTGTGAGAAGTCAGCCTGCAAGAAGGTTGATCCTCCAAGTAGAATGCCTCAGCTGAGACGAGGTGCCACCACTCTGGGAACGGTGCCTGTCATACATGCCACCCCAGAGACAGAGGGAACGCTGGATACTGCATCCACCGGCAGTCTCAAGTTCTCGTCTCTGGGGAAGAACAGCAAGGCCAATGGGCAGAAAGGAAGCGCTATCCCTAAACCCGGTGGCACCTCACCCCCTCCCCCTCCTGTACGAAAGTCCAGTCTAGACCAGAAGAATAGGACCCTACTGCCCCAAAGTGCCTTAAAGTCAGCATATGGGGAGGCAGGGAGGGCCTATGGTACCCGGGCAACAGTGTCAGAGGACGAGTTAGAGGTGCGCTATAGAGGAGACTCAAACAGCCTCAAAACATCCAGCCTCAAATATGACGCTTCCCCGGCCAAAGTTACATCCAGTCTGAAGTCTAGAGGGGCCAGAGGTGAGCATTATGGCAGCCAGGTGTCCCTGGAGAGCCAGTCCTTGTCCGGTTCCAGGCCTGCTCTTAGTAGGGAGAACAGTGGGACCAGTCTGGGAAGCAACAGCAGTAAGTCTAGTAGATCCATCCCCAGATTTGGTGTCTCTAACTCATGCAGCCCTCCCATCGCTACCTCCCCACCATCCCCGTGTGGGGGCCCAGGAGGTATCGGTAAACCCGGGCAGGTAAAAGCCAGTGTAAACCCCAGGGCACTAGGACCCATCAACGGAAATAAGGCACGCTCCCTGTCAGCCAGCAATTCTAAGGGGCTGAGCTCCTCCACCAAGTCATTAGCGGCTCCAGTTACCAGAAATGCCAACGCCAACCTCCCACCATCTGGTCGGACCTCGGCCCCTCGGACCACTACTGCTGTCAACAGCAAACCTGGAAGGGGCACTATCATGGGCACCAAGCAGGCCATGCGGGCCGCCAACAGCCGGGTGAGTGAGCTGGCGTCAGGCAGCACCTCCGGCAAACACATAAGAGGTTCAGGGGACTCGGACAGTGGTAATGACAGCGGGGTGAATGTGGGCGATGACAAATCCCCCGTAGCCATGCTGCCCTCTCCGTACAGCAAGATCACAGCGCCCAGACGGCCTCAGCGCTACAGCAGTGGTCACGGCAGTGACAACAGCAGTGTGCTGAGTGGAGAGCTGCCTCCAGCCATGGGCCGCACAGCTCTCTTCTACCACAGTGGCGGCAGCAGCGGTTACGAGAGCATGATCCGCGACAGTGAGGCGACAGGAAGTGCTTCCTCCGCCCATGACTCAATGAGCGAGAGCGGTATGTCGTCATCAGGCCGCACGAGGACCTCCAAGTCTCCGAAGAAGAGGTCAAATGGTGAGAAAAGAATCTGTCCTTTCTTTTGTTTACATTTGTATATGGACGTATATTTTGTATGGCTTGCAGAAAGAGGAGCCGTGTGCATGTTTTTTCTATTTGAATATAAATGTAAAAGGGCTTTTCAGATCAACTGCACCCAACCTCCAACTGCATGTATTTAAAATACATTTTTCTCATCTCTCCCTTTAGATTATACAGAGATGGAGCCACTAACTTTATTCTTTGATTCTTATATCACATTATATGTTCTATTAGATTTTCTCTCCCTTTGAGTCAGCAGGATGCATTATTCATAGAGATATGGGGAAATGGTAATGAATGTTTCAAATAAGATCATTTTAAATTGTGTTATGCTCATAGAAGATGAATTGAGCACAAGCGTGGTCTTGTACCCAGTCTAGGTCGATTTCCGCTTGTAACCTTTTGGAATTCATCTGTGTTGAGCCAACCTTTTGAACTCGTGGATGGTTGAGATATGGAATATACTGTAAGGTGGTGAGGGGCCTTATAAATATGCAATCATCGCAACACAGGAGCCCTGTGTAAAGCCGGGTATCACTTTACATCTCAGACTGAGACTCATGCATATTTACTGACGGAGCTGCACAGCCGTGCAAATATTACCATTGTATTTCTCTCCCAATGTAATTGAGGTGTCTTGTCTGGTTCTGCAGGGCTCCAACGGCGGCGCCTTATCCCAGCCCCTTTGCCAGACACCTCGTCCCTGGGGAAGAAAGTTGGCACGGCGGGCCAGTGGGTGGACCTACCGCCCATGTCGGGGCCACTGAAGGAACCCTTTGAGATTAAGGTGTACGAGATCGACGATGTGGAGCGGCTCCAGAGGCGACGACAGGAGGAAGCTGCAGAGGTGAGCAGCGGGTCACTCTCGACTCATTCTACACGGCGGCTCATCCGGCTTATTTTAGGTCCTGTTAAAAGTCTGTGTCATGTGGCTTCCATACGTCCTCCTTAGCGACGTCAGGCCTCAGCAATGTCCCCGCATGTGAGACGCTGATCCTTCACATGCTCCGAATGTGCCACATTTGAGTTGTGTTGTGGGAAGGTCTTAGCTCACTTCTTCCCAGTCCCTTATTAAAGAACAAGACAGAAATATGTGTCTCAGACGTCTGACCTTCAGTCTGCCCAGTGGCGAATCCTGGAGAGAAAGTGTCTCTGGCCAGATTCCCAGAGCTCTGTATTATAAGCAGGGCTCTCCTCAGGAATGTGGAGAGATCAGGAGGCAATTACTGTCTGGGGTTAATTGGTTTAGATATGACTGATGACTGGGGCTCACTGGTGGTAGTGTCTGTGGTGATGGTGGTGGTGATGATGGTTAGAGGGGTGGGAACAGAGAGAGGGCTGGTCGAGGAATGTGTGATTAATGCAAGCCCCCCCCCCTGAACCCAGCCCCCCCACCCCGCCCCCTCCTCCTATCACCAGAGTCCATCCTCGGCTGCCTGACGGTGCTCTATGGCTCTTCTTCCACGGGTCATTAACCGGTCCCACTAGTTAAAGGCAGCCAGACAGGGATTTGTTAAGAGAAGATATTAAATCAGCTAGCCGGTGGTTTGATTTAGTTTCAATTAGGAAAAGATGATCTTCAATTTGTCTTTCCCGTCCTTCGCCCTGGCGGAATGGCAAATGATGAACAGATTTCCCTCGCTCCACCTCCTCCGCTGTTCCTAAGCTAGTGTTGGAATCTCGTGCACGTGTCATCATAACGCGTTCCCACGTATGTGTATATTCACGTAACTGTGACTTCATAAATATTTATGTGAGAGGATACGCAGCCATGTCAGGGATTTCACGTCATCTTTATCTTTGTCAGGGAGATAGTAGCGCTACAGTTTGACAGATTGTTTGACATTATTTTCTCTCTGTTTCTCTCTTCTCTCATTTCCCAGCAGCCATTCCAAGATGTGGAAAAGGTGAGCTAATTCTTCATGGCAACTGGGGCTTGATTACAAGGGCATGTGTAGCAATGGGAGTTGGGGTATAGTTTGGATTCAGGGAAGCACATTGTTTTAATTGTGTGACTGTATCTGTGGTTAGATTCAAACCACTGTGTAGAGGAAACATAACTTCTTATATTACAATACCTGGAAAATGGTCATCGATGTTAATACAACACCACTGTGTCTGTATATCCTGTCATTCTTTAGAAGTGACTGCAATGTTTTCTCAATGACAAGAGTGTCAAAGATAGCAGTAATGTTCATTTAATTTCCACATTCACATTTTCTTTATTTTTCACATACCGTTTTTTTTATTTTTTATAATTTATTTCAGTCTCCTATATTTTGGGTAGGGCAGTAGTAGTAGTTTTCTTTTTTCTATTATTTTTTCTTTTCATAATTTCATCATTTTGATTTCCATTTCAGTTTAGTTTCAGTTATTTAATTACCAGGCATTTGCTACATTTTCATCAAGTCTCAGCTTTACCTTAGTTTTTATTTATTTGTAAATGTTTGTATTTCAGCGGTCACAGCTGTATAGAGTGTGTTGTGTTGATGCCACTGCTTTTTAGTTTGTACATAACGGCATAAGACATAGTACAACATGACAAGAGTTTAGCTTGGCATAACTATAGTATTTGTAAGTATTAAACCACCTCTCTCTCTCTCTCTCTCTCTCTCTCTCTCTATCAGGGCCTGCTATACTTCAACAGTAAGCTGAGGGTTCTGGAGAGGAGGCAGCAGCAGGTGAGGGAGCTGAGGGCCAAGCATGAGGGCTTGTGGGAGGAGCTGGAGGACACCAAGGCCCGGCTGATGATGGACCCCAGCAAGTGGATGGGAGAGTGTAAGTAGCTGCTTCAAGACAAAACAGCTCCATTTGAGTTCGTATAATTGTTCTCTAATCTACCAACGGAATAAATGTACTGTGTTATATTTTAAAATACATCACTAAACCTTTGGCTGTGTTAACCAGTGTTAACCATGCATACTAGAAAAAACCTCCCCTGTTGTGCTCACTGGCACCACTTTTGAAACTAGTGGTTGAACATTTTATTGTACAACTCTAATCCTTCTCCTGCAAGAACAGCATGTGGGGAACAACATAGCCTTTGTTGACCAGAAAGACAAATTAACTGACATCTTCACGTCTCTTCTTTCTTAACAGTCGAGGTGGACCAGGACTTGGACAAGGAGTCACCAGAGTACCTGGAGTCCCTGCTCCAGGTCACAGAGGAACTGGAGTTCTGCGTCAACCTATGCAAGTCGCGCGTCATGATGGTGACCTGCTTTGACATCAGCACGTCGCCGCCCGGCGCCCAAGAGGGACTGCGTGAAGTGGAAGTGTAGAAGATGAAGAGGAAGTGGAGATGGAGAATCGAGGAAGTCAGAGAGAGAGAGGAAGGATGATGAAATGTAGCAGCCAGTGTCGTAGATATTGCTGGAATGAAGTGACAGGAAAAACAAACAAACAGAGACTAAAGATGTGAGAGACGAGAGGAAAGCCGCGGGTCTTTGCATGAAGACAGAGGAGATCTGGACCCCTGCAGCTGCAAGCGCCTCGTTCTGCTGGATGTGTTGGAGCGGGAGAGAAATGTGTGCACAGAGGCAACAGTGTTGTCTACATAGCAACGGAGTGGCCATTTTAACCCAAGAGTCATTCAACACCTAGAAGTGCCTTTTTTTACCCGTTTTGTTTTTGAGTCATGATTTCTTTTTTGTATGGTGCTGGTATATCTTCACTGGCATACCTAAGCAAAACCCTGAACATATTCATTTTAAGAAAAAAAATATTTTATATGGCATTGTATAGTGTATTTATATGATTATGCGGTGTGTACAAATATCATTTGTAGGTAAAAAAAATGAAATAAAGAGGAAAAAAAAGCAATAAGCTAATGTTATTGCGCTCCCAGACTTTGCCTTTTCTCATGTTTCAAACCTCAGTCAGCATTTTTATCCATGTTCATCCAGCCTCTTGCGCCTTATGTTAATCTCTCTGGTTCCGTAGTTTTCTAGCCTTTTTCAAAATGGTCCGTGTTATCTCTCGTCTGTTATCACCCGACCACTGCCAGCTGGCCTGTGAAAGCTAGCAGGGAAGAGTGAATGTTTCTCCCCCTCCAGTTGCCTTGATCAGAATGGGTCTCTGCGGATGTACTTGGACGAGCAGCAGTTGTGTTGGGAAGGAAGGGGGGGGGGGGGGGGGGTTAATCAAGCTGCGTTGGTTGCCCATGTCTCTCTACCTAGAAATTGGGGGGATGTGTCAACCAGGGGGCCATTGTGGTGGTTAGTTGGTGTTTCCCCCCCCCCATGCTTCTAACCATTCAGTTTGGTGCTACACTATCCGGTTATGGCGCCAGATAGTGTATGATTGCCTGGGTTAACCCGAGTTTGAGAGACCTAAACCTTCTCTCCACCACAGTGGTGCTCGCCAGCGAGAGCCCATTTTGTCTTTAGACTGGGTGCTACTGACCGCACACATTTAAAACAACAAAAGGAACACAGATAAGATGCCACAGTTCTACAGGACCCTTAAGAGTGTTCTCTTTCAAGCAGGGCCAAGCCTTGGTTCTATGCATTCCAATGATGTTTTTCTCTCCCACTCAAACTGGGGACCTCGTTACAGAGCGAAAGATGGAAGCGCACGGTTGACCGTGGGTCTGAGTACTACACCCTAACCCCCAACTCCTCTTTCACACGGAAAAGGCAGTTGCACACATTTGACTCAATCAAAGACAAAGAGAATTCTCAGAGCAAGGTTTGCCTGTGAAAAGTTGCAGTGGATTAGAGCTAATTATTGTGACATTGTTTGGGCAAAAATCAATCATGATAACAGCTGTAGCCCGTGTCGCTGCCAGAATATGTGACTGCAACAGTGAGAACAAAATGTGATAAAAAAAAACGAATAAGAGTTTTCCAGAGTAAGAAACTGGCTTTGTTGTATTTTGACGTGTTTGATTTCTACAACTATGACAAATATGATTTTGTTTTCTTTTCCTTTACAAAGATATACTCTCAGGCCCTCTCTGAAGATGCTGCATGAGATTTTTTTAATCATTTTTAAGAATGATTTCTACTCCATTTTTACCATTCTAATTTTTATAATAGCCTCGGTTTTCACTAATGTGGGGTTCAGCTCATAAATTAAATAACTATTACCAAACTGAGACCTTTTTTTCCAAGAAAATTATTATATGTAAGGTCATATTTCATATCAAAACCCATATTTTCGAATATCCTTGGTTTTGTATAGGATTTTTTGACCCTGTGTATAAATGTATAATATGGCAGCTTGTGTTTTACTATTACAGTACCTGTGAATAAAATGTTTCTTCTTATTGAAGATTCAGAGTTGAATATCTTTTTTACTTACTCCACCTGCTGTTTGATTTGTTTTCACACCATTTCAGAGAGGCCTAAATATATAGCCTGGTGTCATTTGCACTCAAGAAACCTGGCCAAAACCTTACCATGTCAAAGTTGTGACATCAAGCCCCCTTTTCTCTGTCTGTCTCTCCCTCTTATTTCTCTGTCTGTCTCTCCCTCTTGTTTCTCTGTCTGTCTCCCTCTTGTTTCTCTGTCTGTGTCTCCCTCGTGTTTCTCTGTCTATCCTTCTTTCTCTCCCTCTCATTTCTCTTGTTTCTCTGTCTGTCTCTTGTTTCTGTCTGTCTCTTTATCTTGTTTCTCTGTTTGTCTCGCTTGTTCATCTGTCTGTCTGTCTCTCTTGTTTCTCTGTCTGTCTGTCTCTCTTGTTTCTCTGTCTCTCCCTCCTTATGTTTTCCCCTGTAGACCCAGCAGATGTGCGTTCCTGTCTCCCAGTCTGTCACCAGCTGTATGTCATCTCATCTGTCATCACCCCCAGCTGTTGTCTATTAGTCATTACCCCCCCATGTATTTAAGTCCACGTCCCTAGTGAGTCAGGGTCCGGTCATCTGTTTCCATTACCTGTATCCTGCCTGTCAGCATTATACTACCCGCCTGTTTGTTCTCCCCGGTTACCTGCCTCTGCCTGCTTGGTCTCTGCACTAGGGTCCTCTGCCACAACCATTACAGACCTGGCCTTCCTTTGTGATGCCAGGATACAGAGCTGTGAGGTGGGGGTTGTGCCACCTTCATCATACCTTGGAATATGGAAGATGTCAGTTCCAAAAGAATATTAATGTTGTACTGACAGAAATATGTAGGCCTAGAGGTTACGGAAGCTTACGTATCATCCGTAAGATTGTATCTAGGCGATACTGACAGAAAGAGGTATGTTGTGGTGACTTCAATGTTCATAATATTTTATGGGGGGGGGGGCACTAATTGAAGATACTTCATTGATGAAAGATTAATAATAATGCAGGACTTAACTCAGAAGTCTTTATTCGGCATGCAACGACATGCAGTGATGGGCGGCACACACACATGCACTGTTTTTTTTTAGGGTCGCCGATGCGATTGAGCTCTGCGCTTGACCCATCCCGTCGTCCTTCCCCCCAAGGGCAGCTGGGAGCAGACAGGGCGTTGGCGAGGTACCGCGCCCGGGGACCAATCCAAGTGCTCCTGCCCAATCCCATCTTCGTCAGGGACGCGACAGCGTCAGCGATCTGTTGTGCATGTTTTTCCATTGGGTTTCTCTTATCTGGGGCGGGAGGGGACCCTTGCGAGCACGGGGAGAACATGCAAACTCCACACAGAAAGGCCTGGGAGATACCCCACCTGGGTACCTGGCAATGCGGAAACCTGGTCCCCAAGCGGGAATCGAACCCTGGACCTTCTTGCTGTGAGGCGACAGTGTTAACCACTATACCACTGTGCGTTACTTGTATGTCTTAATCAAGTACCAGTTTACGTAACAAGAAACACTGTCATATTACACTAATATAGCTGATGACCATTTTCCTATATTATGCTCTGAGTCTTTATGTAAAAGTTTAAAAGGGGAATACATTGTCTATATGGTGTGCTGCTCAGTGGGGGCACTTTAAAATCTGTATTGAATCAGGACATAATTATGGTAATGTGGATGAATGAACAAATGTAACATGTATGATAATTAATGCAGCCTCTGAGAGGTATTCCTAAGAGCTCAGTGACAGTAAAAAGAGGGAATTGGTTACCTGGCTGAATGATGCAATACATGTATAATGATACAAGGATACTTGGAAACTATATGAATCAGGACAATCTGACTGAACAGCAAAGAAAGAGAGTAATATAGCATGAAGAATCATTAGAACATCCGAGTGAGAAAAGAGAAATCTTTTTTTATTTTTATTTTTGGAAATCATCTGGCGACCCCCACTTTGGGAACCACTGATGTAGATAAGAAAGAAGATAGTGATGGAACAACTCTAAAATTGAATTATATTTGGTTGGTAGTGGCTACACTGCACGCCAGGTCCAGACCAACTATGTTACACAATGTTCCGTCAGTTATCCAAGTGGGTTTTGATCAGATCTGGAGAGAGGGTGCAATGCACTTTTTTTTTTTGCTTTTTGTTAAACCCAGTTTCACATTTTCTGGAGCAAAGAGGGTTATTAAGTCCTTGTGGGTTCTGTAGAGATGTACATTAGTTGGTCTAGTAATCAAACTTAGTAATGAAGAAAACAAACATGGCTGTAGTGTATTTGGACATCTCTTAAGCTGCAAGGGCCCACATGTGTAATACAATTTTGTATTGTAATACAATATATATATCGAATTGAAGGCTTATTTGTTGCCTGTCGATAGCGACAAAATCCGACAAAATCCGCTCAGCGGTTCTCGAGTTACATGCCGGTGTTTGAGGCTTGTGCAAAGTACACGGTATTGCGCAAAATACCACTCCTGACTCTTGGGGCTCTAGTTCCGTCAATCATTTGCCGATCTCGAAAATGATTGTGGAGGGTTGTAGCCAATGAGTGTGGCTTTCCAATGAGATCCCACGTGGGGATGTATGAATCTAAAAAACAAAACTAACGAGCGAAAACAGGAAGAGAAAAACAGCCGAATGAATTGAAGTCTATGAGAAAACTGAGTTTTCTTTTGTACACAGTTTACCAAAATCACTCCTAATCACTCATTTATGAATGGATCTTTATGCAAATTGGACATGTACTACAGAAGGCTTCAGGCTGGCGGATTTAGGATTGTAGGAGATCCGGGGCTTAGCCCAGATGGGCCCCCTTTTTTTTTTTTTTTTTTTTTAACATTTTTTTTCTTCTTTTTTTTTTGGGCAGGCAAGGCGAGGTTTGGAGGGGGTCAGGCACGACCCCCTCCATGACAGATTTTTTTTGAATTTAATGAACCTGTACGTGCAATTTCCTGCAATATAGAGCCTTCAATCTTGACCAATAAAGCTGCTCTTTTCACTATAAAACTCAGTTAACCATAACGTAGTTTGGTTAGATTTATATATTGGGGGGGGGGATATATCATATTTTTCATATAATCAAAAAGTGGTGGAGCAAGATCATACCTTTGCTCCCCCAAGTTCAATAGTGGGAGAGCAGAGATGCTCTGAATGCTCTTATGGCCAGGCGTCTATGATTCACTGATACAAAGTAAAATAGTGCAGTGCAATAAAATAGTTAGTAAAATAGAATAAAATAATGCAATAGTGCATTGCAATAAAATAGTTATCATCGTATTTTTCCGGGAGGCCGGTAAGGAGTGCATTACAGTAGTCGATTTGGCTTGAGATAAAGGCATGGATCTGGTTTCAGCGTCCTTTTGATTTATAAATGGCCGTACTTTAGCTATGTTTCTAAGGTGGAAGAATTAAGTTTTTGTCAACTTGTTGATTGTGATTTAAAGCTTAGGTCTGAGTGTACCATAACACCAAGACTCAGGCGCCTGGGAGAAATGCAAGGCCCTGTGCGAGATTTAACGCGAGCCCCCCCCCCCCCCCCCCCAAAGGTAAAAAAAAAAAAAAATTATATATATATATTTTTTTTTTTTTTTTTTTTTTTTTTATACAGTCAACATATTCTTAAATAATAGCGCTGCCCGAGGCGGGGCATGATACAGTCAACATATAGCAAAAGAGAGAGCGAGAGAGAGCTCCCGTTCTACAGTCAATATACAGTGTACGAGAGAGAGAGAGAGAGAGAGAGACACATTGGAAAGAAATTGAAATGCTATTTGGCCCTAAACAGAGAGTACACAGTGGCAGAATACCTGAGCACTGTGACTGAAGATCCTTGAGCACAGCCTAGCCATCGAGAAAGGCCGCCATAGGCAGACTGTGTGTGTTAGAAAGAGAGAGAGAGAGAGAGAGAACATGTGTGTTTGTCATGTGTGTGTGTGTTAGAGAGAGACTATAGCATGTATGAGAGATTCAAAAGGACAAAGATCAACAATCCAACAAGAAGAGCGTCTATACCAGAGAAACCAAAGCAGCAAGGAGCCAATGGCCGACATCAGCTAAATAGGCTAGCCAGGGTACTGTGACACCAGGCCACGTGACACACAGCTTTGGCCAACGGCCCAACGCTACCCAAGCTACACAAACGACCATTCACACACAGCACATGTCGTATCTCCAAATGTTGTGAAGTAGCATATGTTTTGCCTGGAAAAAACATCGTTATTAACAAAACATTCGGGAGGGGAAGGAAGGAAGAGTGGGGTAATGTCATGACATTTTACCTGCACGAGGAACACAGGTCTCCACGTTGACGAAAGGCCTCTCGCTGTCGGGACAAAGCTATGGCCAGAGCCTTGTCATGGTGCAGGCCCAACTACATCTTCTGTCAAAGATGATGTCGTAGTCAGAGTGCCAGGGCCTGCTATTCTCAAGGCTAACTGATAGCATCAAACGAACGTTCCCAGCTGACGCTAAACAGCTAACTGGCTAACAGTTAGCTCAATCAGGCACCTGGCTGCATGTAGTAGCCGCATAGCTTGCTTCTGCGTTAGCTAACAGCTAACAAGCTATGCGGCTACTGTCTACATACAGCCAGGTGCTCTCAGCAGGCACACACAGTTAGCTACTAGTAGTACTATATATTAGCTTGTCGACCAGTTTGGCTCCAGAAAGAGAGAAAGATAGATAGGTCAGGACAGGTCCACGGCGGGTATTTAATCATAGGTTGACTCACATAACGCAGTATCAATGAATGCGGCGCGGCCGGCGCCAATGGTGAAGTTGGAAGGAGACTTGGCCCACGGTGTAATTCTTCTTCTTCTTCTTCTTCTTCGAGTACTTTCCGGCAGACTGGACACCTTTCGGCATATTGCTGCCTAACAGATTTATCTGCTCACAAGTTCTCTTCTCCTTCTTTTGAAAAGACATCCACTCGCCTCGCTCCTCTGAATAGCGCTGAATTATCTACCTCGTGTGTCTTCTTCTTCTATTTGGTATTACGGCGGTCGGCGGACGGGCCGGAAACACTATCCTAAAATCTGTAGAGCAGCAAATCCGCAGAAACCGGAAAACTGCAGTCTGCAGAGCCAGGAAGTCAGACACATTCTACAAACGTGTCTAATGTGAAATATATAAGCATATAAGCAAAACTAGATTTTAGGTCTGTGATGAAAAAGGGCCTCGCGGGAAGGGGGGCCTCGCAAAAAAATAAAAAAAAAATAAATAAAAATAATAAAAAAAATAAATAAAAAATATTTTTTTTTTATTTTTTTTTTATTTTTTTTTTGCGAGGCCCCCCTTCCCGCGAGGCCCTGTGCGACCGCACTGCTCGCACACCCCCTGAGGCGGCCCTGCCAAGACTTAACTCACTCAAATACAGTTAGCAGCTGGATAGACCACAGATGGAAATTAGCTTCTGCTAAATCTGGTGCAAACATATTTTCATGTAACAATGATGAATTGTAAAAAAAAAAAAAAAATCATTTTTTTTTTTTTTTTCTTTTTTTAAATAGATTCGGCTTTTCAGAATACATCCGGGGCTTGAGCCCAGGTAGCCACCCCCTAGCTCCGCCCCTGGGTCTGTATGGATTTGTAAGCCATACCACTTTCTGGGGAAATACTACCTCTGGACTACTAACTACTACAGAAAAACTTGAGTAACAAGTTTTTCTACAACTGATTGATTGATTGATTGAAAAGTTTATTAACAGATTGCAGAATGGGTACAGTACAGTACAGCTCAATACATACAATTGTTAAGGGGATGCAGACCAGAGAAAGACTTTCATCTTGTTTACATCAGGGTCCCCCATTTTCAATTCATCATAACATATATGACATACATGACATACAGATAGACAGTACTGCTACATCTATACATTTATGACAGATTTGCAAATACAGTACTGTTTGTGATACAAAAGTGTCCAGAAAAAGAGTGTATATACATTTGGCGTAGAAACTGTACATTGGAGGAGGTTGGGTGGGTGGGGTGGGGTTGGGTGGGTGGGTGAAGGCTGTACATTGGAGGGGGGGGGGGGGGGGGGGGGGGGTAGGGGACACACACACATTTTACACTGTACATTGGAATACTGACAAAGCCTTACTTGGTCCTTTACTGTACAACTAGGTTAGGACATTTGTAGGGGCCAGTTTCGAATTGCAGTCTCACGTAGGTGTTTTTTGAGAGTGTTTTTGAAAGTGGGTAGTGATTCACATTCCTTTACAGCTTTAGGTAGGGCGTTCCACATTGATGTGGCATAATTGCGAAACGTGTTTAGTCCCTTGTTTGAGCCGAATCTGGGTTTTACATGATTTGTGGAGCTCCCTCTGGTGTTGTGATCGTGGTATTCACTGACCTTTGGGAAGTATTTTGACATGTACATGGGTACCTTGGTCGCGTAGTGTATCTTGTAGACCAGGCCCATTGCAAGTTGCTGTACTCTGTCGTCTACTCTAAGCCATCCTAGGTTGTCAAAGTGGGCAGGGGTGAGGTGGGTTCTAGGAGTCAGGTCAAGCAGTAGTCTGACTAGCTTGTTTTGAGATGTTTGTAATTTGTTTTTTAGTGCCTTTGAGGTGCTTTGGTACCATGACTCAAGTTCAGACCTATGTTACTCTATTTCATTAGCACTAAAAGACCAGGCTCATGCATGTGCTATAAGTATAAAGTATGTTGTTTTGGTTTGCAAAAAAAGCAGTCCTCAAAAACGTAAACTAAAATGGCCAATTTTGGGGGCGCAGGTTAACCGGTTTTAAAGCTTATGACTACATGTGGTGAGGGATTATTGATTAAATTGAAGTGGTTTGGTACTGGTGAGAGGCTGTATGGGTACAGGATTTCTTATCAAATCGGATATTTTGTGTGTTAGGATTGTTTTTAGGATGGTTTTAGGATGGTTTTAGGGTTAGTTTTAGGATGGTTATAGGGTTGGTTTGAGGGTTTGTTTTAAGGTGGTTTTAGGATGGTTGGTGGTTTTAGATAGTTTTAGGATTGTTTTAGGTTGGTTTCAGGATGGTTTATGGTTGAAAATAGGGTTGTGCTATTAGTCCTATTCCATTTAATATGATTCAAGACATTGGATGTTGCCGCAGATGTCCCTTTATGCAGATGATGAGGCTATATGGAAAAAAGTTATACATGATCAATAATATTCAGAAAGCTATCAAATGTAGAAAGATGGTCCTATGATTGGGGATTCAAGATTTCAGTGGCAACATCATGTTACATATTCTATACTAGAAAGAAAATAGCAAGCAATGTAAGACTGATGTTATGCGCAATTTATGGAAAGGGTAATGGAGCTTAAATAGCTGGGTTTATGGTTTGACAAAACATTTAGGTGGATGATGCATATAAATCATAGACTAAAGTATGTGATATGTTTCTGGTTATGACTGGGGGTGAGGCGCAGAGAGTCATTGTATAGGTATGGAATGTTTGGGTGCTTTTTTTCAAGGTATTATTTCTATGGGAGCATGTCTATGTTCCCCGGGTTCTATGTTCCCCGCTTTGATTGATTGATTGATTGAAAATGTTAGACCACCAGCCCTGATTCCAAACTCTAACCTTAACCAGTTCGATAGAGGGCCTAAGCTTAACCGTTCGAAACAAGGCGGACATTAATAATTAATAAAATAATAAAAATTTATAAAATTTTCAATCTATTAATCAATCAAAGTGGGGAACATAGAACCCGGGGAACATAGGACCCGGGGAACATAGGGATGATCCCATTTCTATCACTATAATTTAGCAAAACAAGAGAATGTATGAGAATAACTAAATAATGTGTGTAACTCCTTCAAGCACTGCAGACACAAGTGGTTTCCTTTCAACGGGTTTATTCAAGGCTTGGTCCTCCAATCCACCGTGAAAACTTAAACAGAAACATATACGTTGCGTCAGGTCAACACAAACAATAATATACACGATATGAAAACAATACATCAGAAAAGCAAAATACAAACAAACATTAATTACCTCGTTGGCTGCATGCTACATAACAAAGGGGTCTTGTTCTTCTGTTCTTGGTAACAGTCTTAGTGGTACACTACACATAGTCGTACACTCTTCGAATCTAGAGAGCCTGTACAACTCGTCTCTGTCCTGCTGCTTGCTCGCAGGTGTTTTAATGAGTCCCAGTCTCCCAACATCCCTGCCGCTTGCTCGCAGGTGTCTTAATCAGACCCAAATGTAACAACACAACAGCAGCCTAACGGGACACCACATATGACCAGACGTCAAAATGAATATATTATAAATTGTAGCAAATTAAATAATAAAGAAAATAAGAAATGAAACATAAATACATTCTCAAATATTACACTTACAAACTGAAATAACATAAATGATGAAACCATATAATGGCCACAGTTACACTCCCACCAAATCGCACACACGTGGGATTTCTCTGAACATAATTTGGTTATCTTCTAAATTAAATATTTCTTGTGGTCATTCAGCTGCTAGTTGTGCCCCTCCTGGGGACTAGTACAGAACTTGTAAGTCGCCCTGTATAAAAGAGTCAGCTAAATGACTAAATGTAAATATCATTATTAACATAAATTTTAGGCAAACATTAAATTAGTCTGCTTCGAGTAGCGTTACAACCTTCTGTACAGGTCTATCAAGGAACACTCTTAGTTGTAGGTTTACCTTTTAAGGTGGTGTCACTCACCAGCAATTTAAATTTTCTCACCCTACCATCTGACCCTGTGTATGGCCCTTAAACATAGACAGGTAATAGGAGATCATATCTTTTGAGATCCTTCCTTCCTTCTTTAACATGGATCGGACCAAAGCAGTCTATGCCAGCGTAAGTGAAGGGTGGAGTTGCTTCCGATCTATCTTGTGGTAAGTCACCCATTCTTTGTTCTTCAGTACGTCTTCTGTACTTTCTACACTCGACACATTCCGAGAATCTCTGTAGGCGATCCAATGATGATCTGTTTTCCTTTGCTTTAGTGTTGCACACAAAAGCCTTGTGGAGTTCAGGATCATCTTCCTTAATTTCTCCCACCTTGAGTTCTCCGACAGGTCGTTTTTTCTTCTTTTTTCTTTTCCCTTTCCTTTTCTTTTCCTTTTCTTCGAATGGTAACGGTATGTCGTAGTGACCATTGTTCTTTTGCGTGATGGTCTCTCTCAACTTCGACAGGCACTTGATATGTTCTTGAGACACAGGGTCGTGTTCTCCAGTTCTTTCTGAGAAGTCTGGTTTAAGAACTCTGTCTGAGGGAGTCATTTCTTTTACTTGGGTTCGGCTCACATAGTGTACTTCAGTCTTGAGATTAACAGAACGTTTCACACCTGCTGTTACTCGTCTCAATACTATGCGATGGCTGATTCCGATGGCGTCTACGCAGGGATTCCCATGGCCAACAATACTCCATCCAAGGTCTGTACGCTGTGCATAAGGCTGACTTTCTTCGCCAGACACAACTTCCCTTGGAAGCAGGGCTTGTGAGCAGTCGTACCCAATGAGCAGACCTACTTTACAGTCCTGCATAGGTGCAATCTTTCCTTGGAGGTGCTCTAGATGGGACCACGCTTTTGCAGTTCCATCTGTTGGTATGTGTGTTCTGTTGGCTGGAATGAAATCCCGAGTATAGACTGGTGGTAACAATATCTTCTTACCAGAGTAAAAGCCACGGATTTGTAAGTTGTCTATTCTTTCAGAGCTTACTACTGTGGTTCTTGAGGTCATAGTAGAGAGCTTGACTTTGACCTTGACTTTGGTTGCTTCCAACGCTTCTGCTACTTCCCTTATAACAAAGGTTGTGTCGCTTTGAGAATCCAACAGAGCGTAAACAAGGACTTCTTGTGTTGGTTGATCTGTGGATGAAAGCCAGACAGGAATTATTGCAGTTGTTTGTGTGTTAGCTTCATGAAGTATTACTCTATGTGAAGTAGAGTTTGTGGTTGTTTCTTTGCATTGTGTCGATTGAGGTCTTTCTTTGTACAATTGTTGACTTGTACTTGGCTTTCCTTCATTTAGCTTTAGCTTGGCTTGTGGTGGTCTTTGTCCTTCTTTGGCTCGCTCCTCATGCAGACATGTAGGATGTTGCTTGTGGCACACGTCGCACACATTCCTACTGTTGCAGCTCTTTGAGTAGTGACCAGACTTGAGACAACCAAAGCATAGCTTTTCAGCTTGAACAAATTTGATTCTGTCTGTAACAGGTATCTCCATGAACTTCCTGCATTTATGCAAAGTATGCCCGTACTTCTCACAGAAAATGCATGTTATGATGACAGTCTTTTCATTGGAACATGTGGTCAGTGCCTTTGCTTCAAAGCTTTGATATCTTGGGCTTTTAGTTTTTTCAGTCTCACCTTGTTTCAGTGACTGTAGTGATGTAACAGGGTTGCAGGCAATTTTCGCTTCTCTTGTCAGAAACTTTACAAATTGGCTGAAGGAGGGGAATTGGTTACGCTCTTCTTCTTCTTGGATAACCATCCTGTTCCATCTCGCTGTTAGCCAATCAGGCAACTTTAAAAGAATTTTCCTGTTTTCATTACAGTCATTTAAAATGTCCAATGCCTTGATGTTGACCATGGCAGCCTCACAACTCCTGAGAAAGTCTGCAAACTCTCTGAGCTCAAAGCTGTCCTTAGATCCCATCTTGGGCCATGCTTGGAGCTTGTCTCTGTATGCTTTTGCTATTGTAAAAGGATTACCATATCTCTCCTCCAAAGTCTTCCATGCTGCAACATAGGCAGATTTGGTTCCGAGTAAGAAATAGCCATCAAGTGCTTTCTTAGCTTGTCCACTTACATACCTACGGAGGTAGTATATCTTCTCCTTATCTTCAATGCTCTTCTGATCAATCAGTATTTCAAAGGAAAGTTTCCAGTCATTGTATTTCAATGGGTCCCCACTGAATGATGAAGGTTCAGGAATTGGAATTCTGTTGGCACTTAAAGCACCTGCCAGCATCTTAACAAGCTCTGCTGTACTGTCATTTGAGGAGGTGGTCACAACTTGTGGTACGGGAGACGTATACAGGGACAGAGGACTTGTGGGAGCAGGCACTTTGTTGTCTGCTACCCTCTCATGTTCTAGTACGTCTTTCCGCTCTTCTTCTGTGGCCTCCACTTGATCGTACACAAGGATTCTTGCTCGTGCTGCATTAAGACCTTTCACTGCCTCCAAATGCTGTATCTTTCTCCGCTTTTCCTCCAGAGTCCTTTGTATAGCTCCATGTTCTTCTTCCAGTTGAGCTTTAATTTTAGCTTCCTCTTCCTCTTGTTCTAAACGACGCTCTAAACGACGCTTTATGCCTGCTGCCTCTTGCTCAGCTATCTTCTTTTTAGCTTCTGCTTCTAGGCACTGCATTTCCAATTGTTCTTTTTCTTGTTCTTTTAACACTTCCAGAACAGCTTGGCTTGCAGCAGCATCAGCGACAGCATCTCGTCGCTTTACAGAAGAACTGCTTGAATGCACTGAGGTGCCTTTTCTGGAAGAAGTGGCAGAACCAGATTTATAAGCACTTTTCCTGGAAGAAGTGGCAGAACCAGATTTATAGGTGCTTGAGTCAAAGAGAGAGCCTGCTTCTGGCCACTCTTTCTCTCCTTCTTCTAACACACTTCCCCCCAGTCTAAATGTGGCTCTGGACACAATTATCTCAGAAATCCCTGCACACAGATCCACTCTTAGACGCGTGTCCTGGTCTGGAGTTGAGATGTCACGTAGTTCATCATAAATATGCTGCACATCATTAGAAAGACCTGTGACATCTGTAATGATATCAGTAAGCAGCTCATTAGACAAATGTTCTGTTGATTGTGATAACGGACCTTTAGAAGATTTAACTTGTGTCCTCCATTTATTGTAAATGTAATTAAATCTTTGTTGAAGCGCTTTGATCTTATCCTCCTGCATTGCTTTACCCTTCTCTGTTAGAGTTCTGGTTCTTTGAGATCGTTTTGGTACCTCTTGCTGGGCTTCAGCACCTTCTTCCTGACCTTCTTCAGGTCGGTCTTGGGAATTTGCACTATCCCTAACACTGTCCCCTACTTCAATTGCAGGCCTAATTGGCTCTGTCATTGTAAATCACTACTTTAAATTGACCAAAATTTGTAAAGAAAAAATAGTAAATACACCTTTAAACCTTTAGCCTGTTTTGTACTCAAATTTGAATTAAATGCAGTACTCTCCGAGCAAATCAAATTGCTTAATTCAATTGGCTTTCAAAATAACCTCCACATATATATTAAGCACTTCAGAACGCTTAGGAACATAAATATTAGATGCCAATAATAGCCTTCACCTATAAATTATACGTGCTTTTTATAGGTTACAATTTCCAAAACACACTTTAAATTAGAAATGGGTGTTCAATCAGAAAACATATTTATACTTTAACGTTGACTCCTTAATGTGTGTACAAATGGTTAGCTTCAGTTAAATTATATAGGCAAATAAGTCAAAACGTTTTTGCACGCACACCACAGTAATTAGAATTCGCAGTCAAATATATTATAGAAACGTTTACAAAGCACTCTTCTTGACCTGACCACTCTTAACTTATAATGTCCAAGTCCTTTATGGCTTTATCTTGAAACGCTGCTCATTATACTGTGTGCATCTTCTTACTTCTTGTGTTTATGCGTGTAGTGCGTATTGTTTGTGACTCATCTGTCCTTTAATGTCGGCGCGCCGGCAGCGCAGCAAACAATTGTCGGGGAAGATCCGCTGGACGCCGGCCTTAAACTTGGACTTGCTTCATCGCCCACTTGCATCGATGAACAGGCGAGTTTTCACTCTAACTCCTTCAAGCACTGCAGACACAAGTGGTTTCCTTTCAACGGGTTTATTCAAGGCTTGGTCCTCCAATCCACCGTGAAAACTTAAACAGAAACATATACGTTGCGTCAGGTCAACACAAACAATAATATACACGATATGAAAACAATACATCAGAAAAGCAAAATACAAACAAACATTAATTACCTCGTTGGCTGCATGCTACATAACAAAGGGGTCTTGTTCTTCTGTTCTTGGTAACAGTCTTAGTGGTACACTACACATAGTCGTACACTCTTCGAATCTAGAGAGCCTGTACAACTCGTCTCTGTCCTGCTGCTTGCTCGCAGGTGTTTTAATGAGTCCCAGTCTCCCAACATCCCTGCCGCTTGCTCGCAGGTGTCTTAATCAGACCCAAATGTAACAACACAACAGCAGCCTAACGGGACACCACATATGACCAGACGTCAAAATGAATATATTATAAATTGTAGCAAATTAAATAATAAAGAAAATAAGAAATGAAACATAAATACATTCTCAAATATTACACTTACAAACTGAAATAACATAAATGATGAAACCATATAATGGCCACAGTTACAATGTGTTTCACTTTCTCCACACGTATCCTTATCCTTAGCCTATCTCTCCATCTACAGTATAGAAAGCTACACAATTCTGTATTAAATCATGTTTAGCAACAGAAATCGCTGAAGCCTACTTTGGGTGCACTGTGGCGTAGGTTGGAGTAGGTTGACTTTGCATTAATTTCAAGCTGCGGGTAACAGGCATGAAGAATGGCTTGGATTGTGCTGAGAAAGGACCCTACTGACATCATTGACGAGTGGAACTAGAGCTAGTGCTAAGCAATTCTGATCGTACCCTTGTAATGTAACCTTTTTGAGTTTAATTTACATTAAAGGTATGATCAGATATGCTGCAGGTGCAGCATGCTTGATAGTAGGCCACAGCAGAACCACTCAGATGTTTCTTCTATGCAGTGTGATGCTGTGCTACAGGAACTCCTGTTGAGGAGAACATTTGATTAAAAGCACAGGAGAATGATTTGGCTGCCTGGTAAGAGCAGCTGGTCGCTGATTGAGTGTGTTTTTCAAAGCAAATCCGTGATTTAGCCCTTGGCTGCACTGAATTTGGGTTCTACATTCACACTGCGAAGCTTCAATTCAAATGTATTACTCATATAAAATCAGATCCAATTTTGTTTCTAAATGTGGCCAATGTCAGATTCCAGTGTGAACTGGTTGCGGTGCTGAACTGACCAGCATGCACAGAACAACAATAACAAAGCCTCCTCACGCAGGACAACAAGGACGTTTATGGATTATGGTTTTAAGTGATTTATAAGTTGATGTGCAGTGGAAGCCATCAGATTCGTGAGCAGATGATAGTGAGGATGAGGAGAAATACATTTTTAATTATGGCTTTTTGTGGATATGCTTTCAAACACAGACCGGTTGAGATACGACCCCTCAACTTGTACAGAAGGGTCACCTTAAATACTTAAAATAATAAAATAAACACCTCACTCACTGTCCCTCCAATGACCACCTCCATCACAGCTGTCTTCCGTGTTTGTATTCAGAATTGTGACAAATGTCAATCTATGTGATTTACAAGTCGCATGAATTCCGATATGACTGTTCAGACTGAGGTCGTATTCCAAAAAGTCTGACCTGTATCTGATTTAAAAAGTGGCCCAAATCAGAATTGAAAAGATCAGATTCCATGTGCTGTTCATTGTAGAAAAACCAGACCTGAGTCACATGTGATTTGGGCCACTTTTGCCTGCAGCCTGAATGTAGGAGGACCAGCCAACTCTGAGCTCCAAGGCACTTTATGAGATGTCAGCTACTCGCGCAACGGGAATCATTTGGTTTCCTCGAAATACTCAAGCCTCTGGTAGTTTGGCGGACAGTTAGTTTCTTGTGACAAGTCACTCAAGAGCCCCGACAGCTCCTACTGTTCCTCGTTTTCTCCGAGGTGGTTTGTGTCTGAACAGAGACAATTGGCCAGGACTGGTTTCTGACGGTTGCCGAGTCTGTGGACTTTTTCTCGCCCCGTCGGCCCAGTCTTCCATTGCTCTCTTTGCCTCGGGGCTCTCGTTCTATGAGCAGGTGAGTCGTTGGATCAGAATAGAAATGAGTTCAGGGAGAAGTCAGGAGTTCCTCCCCCACCCTCCCTACTTCCTCCCCCTTTTCTCATCTCAAGATTCAAGTTTTATTTGTCACATACATACACAAGATATGCAGTGAAATGTAGGTGGCCATGCCCGCTTCGATTGTGCAAAAATACAAATAATAAAATAGAATAATAAAATAGAGTAGACATGATAAAAAAGTATTACGAATAAAATACAATGCTAAGCTTAAGAATAAAGGCAATGAGTAATATATACAATATACAAATACAGATCTGTTTTTTAAAGTGACCTTTTTGTAGTGTATTTGTGTGTACGGTGTGTGAGAGAGTGTAAGTGAGGATGTGTGGTGTGTGTGTGTGTGTGTGTTCATGTGTGCTTGTGTGTGGAGAGATTAGTGTTCAGTGTTCTGATGGCCTGGGGGAAGAAGTCTCCTCAGTCCAACATGTCAACCACACTTTTCCTTCTGAAAGCAGCCCCAGTCCACTCTCACAATTTACAATCCACTCCATCCTCTTCCTCTTTCTTTTATGACCTCTTCATTGTTCATTGTTGTTTTAATCAGATCCCAGACTCCAGCTCTATAGAAGAACTTTCCCAACATTATCTCTCCAGAGCATGACTCTATGTACAGTTAGTAAAAAGTACTTCAGGTGATTTTGTGAGTTCCTCAATATTGGCTTTGGCTAAATGGTATTATTAATAGACTGGAGATACGTATGGCTTATGGCTGGACTTTGAATCCAGCCATACGCTATGCTGCCTTGAAAACGTCTCACTTAGTGCCCTCTCTCAACCTGTTTGACCCTCTTCCAGCAACTCTCATCAAAAAACTCTTCCCAACTCTAGGCCCTGCCCTACTCAATATCTTCAACACCTCTTTGTCTACTGGCGTGGTGCCCTTGGCCTTTAAATCAGCCGTCATTACACCTCTACTTAAAAAACTGAACCTCAACCCTCTAATCTTGAAAAACTACAGACCCATCTCCAATCTTCCGTTCCAGTGGCGGCTCGCCACTAGGGGCGCAAGGGCGCCGACCCACCTGCTGGCCAGCTGCTGTTAAATCAGAGAAGAAGACAATAAAACTTTTTCGTTTTTGTGTTTTATAGCCCTATAAATAATATAAACATGTTTAAAATGAATAATATTTACTCATTTTAAGTATGTTTGTATTTCCAATGCACAATATAACGTTATTATCTAAATTAAAAAAACATCGTTTTCATGAGCAGGAAGTGACGTTTTTTTTTATTTTTTCGTATTTCTCGCCCGGGCTAGAAGCGATAGCGCTCTGAGTGCGCGTCACAGTTTGATCGCTGTCTCCGTCACAGCCAATCAGTGCATACGGCGTTGTGCGTTGAAATATGACTATTATGGACAAGAGGCAGGGGAACTATGTGAGAATGCTGTTCATCGACTACAGCTCAGCATTCAATACCATAGTCCCCTCCAAACTCATAGCCAAGCTCAGGGACCTGGGCTTGAACTATGACCTCTGCCAGTGGGTCTTGGACTTCCTGACAGGTAGACCCCAGGTGGTGAGAGCAACTGCACCTCCTCATCCATCACCCTCAACATGGGGGCCCCAGGCTGTGTTCTCAGTCCCCTCCTCTACTCGCTGTACACACACTACTGTGTGGCACAGCGGAACAACAACACAATCATCAAATTTGCTGACGACACAGTAGTGGTGGGCCTGATCTCTGCAAACGATGAGAGGGCCTACCTGGAAGAGGTAGAGGTTCTGGCACAGTGGTGTCAGGAGAACTGCCTCTCCCTGAACGTCAGCAAAACAAAAGAGATGATTGTGGACTTTAGGAGGTCAGGGGTCAGGGACTACAGCCACCTCAGCATCGACGGGGCACCGGTCGAGAGAGTGAACAGTTTCAAGTACCTCGGAGTCCACATATCCAAGGACTTGACATGGACCACACACATTGACAGTGTAGTCAAGAAGGCACAGCAACGCCTCTACTTCCTTAGGCGCCTGAGGAAGTTCAAAGTGAGTCAGAAGATCCTTAAGAACTTCTACTCATGCACAATAGAGAGCATCCTGACTGGCAATATTACCTCCTGGTTTTGGAATAGCACCGCACAAGACCGTAGCAGACTACAGAGAGTGGCCCGTTCAGCCGAACGCACAATTGGAGGTGGGCTTCCCACTCTCCAAGACATTTACAATAAGCGTTGCAGGGGTAAGGCGAAGAGAATAATCAAAGACTCTAGCCACCCAAACAACTGCCTCTTTGAACTGCTGCGGTCAGGCAAGCGATACCGGAGTCTCATGGCAAGCACAGAGAGACTCAGAAGGAGCTTCTATCCCCAGGCCATCAGGATGCTCAACGACAATAACACTATGTAACAAACCATCAAATACACTCACAGCACACACATCCACACGTACACACTCACTTTAAATAAACAACTCACTGTAGCACCCACTTTACCCACTTCAGACACTTTAACACACTTTATATTGATTGGTAAAGAGATTTGCACTACAACTCATACCTCATTGCACCTTACCCTAAGTTGTACCTCATCCCATTTCTGCATTGTACTGTATATTGTATTGTAACTCAGTTATATTTTTTTCCTACTCTGCATTGTATATTGTATATTGAACACTTTTGTTTACACTTGTTTACGTACTTGACTTTCTATTTTATTTATATCTATTTTAAAGAATAAAGAAACTTGAACTTGAAACTTGAGATCCCCCCTTGAACGGCCCTTCTAAGGTTTCTCTCCTTCACATTGCCTGTGGTGCATTTTTTCCTATTGCTAGGTTTTAGTGAGTTTTCCCTTACCTTCGCGTGGGGTATGTCTGGGAGTGTTGCATTCATTTATTTTACATTTCTTGGACTTTATGGTGTTTTTGTTTTGTTCTTGATTTATTGTGATGTTTCGTCTTGACTTGTTTAAAGAAGACGTGTCCGGCCCATGGGGACATTAACATGTGTTGTCGTTGTCGGGCCTTACAAATAAATTTGATTTGATTTGATTAGATACAAAGCAAAGACAGACACAGGTTGTACTTTGGCCGCACAGATGGATCATATAGATGAAAAGTAGGATTTATGACGTAATAGGCTACACGGGATCCGCCCTGGGCATGGTTAGTGCTAGTGGTACCTTCACATCTGAATTTACATATCTGCAATCCCCCAGATTGCTCTGTCTCTAAACCAAGCTTGCTCGTTCAAGAAGACCCATAAACATGACCAAATGCTGCCACTTATTCCCAGTAATTAAAACAAGCTGGTGCAGATGTGTGTGTGTCTCTCTATCTCTCTTGCTCTCTCCCTCTTGCTTTCTCTCACTATCCTGTTTCGGGGGGCTCATAACTACTGACATCACCTCCCCCAAAACAGAATGCAGTTTGTACTGTGAGAGAAAGATAGAGAGAGAGAGAGAGAGAGAGAGAGAGAGAGAGAGAGAGAGAGAGAGAGAGAGAGAGAGAGAGAGAGAGAGAGAGAGAGAGAGAGAGAGAGAGAGAGAGAGAGAGAGAGAGCTTTAAGATTATCTGTCCTTTTTGGGGATTTTTCCATATAAGGACTATAAGCTGTGGACGGGTGGACATACAAGGCTAACACTCTGCTAAGACATTGGGCACTAAATCAAACCAGACACGTTTGTTATGTGAATGTGAATTAATTGCCCTTTTAGAGACAACTGAAGTGATCCATCACCGAGGCCTTCGACCTTGTTTACAGCATGTTATTTGAGGAGCAGAAGAGCCGAGCGAGGTGTCCGAGAGAACAAACCTTGAGGGAACACGTTGTGATGATAGAGATGATCACTATAATGGATTTCCATATCAGTCCAGATTGCAAGGTGAAACATCATGTCATAAAGACTCCCTGCTCTCCTGGCCCTCCCCCTGACAAATCTTCCACTTCCTCTGGTTTGGACGATAATGAGGAGCATGGTAAGGGTCACCGGATGGAATGGCCCGCTGTGGGTTGACCCGGGAGCTGGCAAGGCATCGTGTCTAGGTGATGGAGATACACACACGGTCCAGCTCTGATCTCATCCGACACTGAGCTGGCAACAGACGAGAGAGGGAGCAGCGTTGTCCTATTCATTATGCACTCTCAAACGGATTCTGTCACAGGGGTGGACAGTTGCCAATGTTCTGTAATGGTTCTGGATGAAGGGTGGTGACATTACGTTAATAAATACTGTACATTATCTTTTGTTTTACTATTCATCTGACACTTTTCTGTCATTGAACAAGACTTAAACAGAGCCGCCTGTGTCGTGTTGACTTCCAGAATGTTAATAGCCTGTGACCCAGTCATGAATTTATGGTGTTTGATCACAGCACGAGGCACTGACCTTGTCGAATGATGACGAGAACTATTGTCTCTACCACACGCACACACACACACACGCACACACAGATACACACACACACACGCACGCGCACACACGCACGCGCGCACACACACACACACACACACACACACACACACACACACACACACAAACACATACACACACATACACACACACACACACACACACACACACACACACACACACACACACACACACACACACACACACACACACACACACACACACACACACACACACACACACACACACACACACACACACACACACACACACACACTGACCTTGTTCTGTTTGTGGTCTTGTAGTCCCTCTGTCCAGATTGCTTGTAGATAACTGCTGATTTACATAAAGGCATTGTTTAGAGACCTGTGTTTTAAGATGCTTTTGGAATACTGATGTGATGAGTGCAATGAATATTCATGACTCTAAAAAAGCCGAAAGTAAACTTCCAAATGATTGAGTGGAACAAAAGAAATGTGGTGTTATATATATTGATTTAATTACATCAATTGTTGGATAGGATACAGAATGTTGAAATCAGGTTAATGGCTCGGTCTTCTTGCACAGGTCTTTTCATTTGTAAAAGGTACCGGCCCTTTTAATTTAAAGATCTGTAGATTGCACCCAAAGGAGGAGAGGCCATAAAGAATCCTCATTAGAGCCATTCAAGAGCCTTGATCATTTCATTGGACAAACAAATTATAAAGTGCTCTCTGAGCTACGGCCGTGCGTTACATAAAGGAACCGAGTGGCGAGTCATTCCATCAGGTTGTGCTCTATAACAGATGGCCTGGTGTGATGAAAAAATACCTTTTTTAATTAGTCTGTCTGAATGCGTTTATTCATAACAGACAGCCCCCACCCTCCCAACTTAAGTTTCATTGACCACCAGGCAGGGTCTTCGCTGGCTCCCAGCAGCCACCATCTGGTGGGCAGAAGAACCAGGGCTTACAGGGTGGCTCCCTCTCTCCTCCTGCCAGTCCACTGAGCCGGAACTCAGGCCAAGGACACAGGCAAACAAGAGAGCTTGCTATGCTTACAACTTTGTCACCTGGCACACCGTCTCTCTGTGTCAAAAACTAACAAAACTGTGCACACTAAGTGCTCTCTTATTGTAGAAGTGGAAAGTGGACAGTTCTGATCGAAGGTTTGATTAAATTATTTTCAGACAAATGCAGAGTTTCTGACGTCTGTAATACTATATCTAGGTCATCTCACTTTAAAAAAAATTCATATAAAGCTGATAGATCGATTTTATAAGCAATGGGGAGGATTATCCTGCTATGAGATTTCAAACACAGATCCTCTATCATTTGATAGCATATATTGTCTCATCTTTGAGTGGCTGTCAAGTTCATCTTTATGCAGATGACACTATTGCCTATTGTATTCTACAACTAGCCATTGAGAACCTACAACTCTCAGTTTTGAAAGATGTGCTTATTAATCTTAAACTTGTATTTAATGCAAATAAAAAAGAAAATAATATGTTCACTAGAGCTATAGATATTGTATAGAATAACTCCACTGTGAATGGGTCTGACATCAAGAGAGTAGAATACAAATATATTGGAATCTGGCTTGATGAGAAATGTACATTTAAATACCATATAGACAATCTGGCCAGTAAACTTGTACAGGAACAGAAGCAGCTTCCCAATGATTAGCAGAAAGAGGGTCGTTGAAGCAGTTTGTCTACCTGTCTTGGATTATGGAGATGTGGTTTATAGACATGCTGCTGCTTCTCTAAAGCCCTTGGATTCTCTTCCACTGATGATGGTTAAACTGTAGTACTCACCATTGTATCTTGTACAATAATGTTGTGTGATCTGCGCTGGCATCTATTTCTACTGTATATAAAGCCATTGTAGGAGATCTTCCCCCTTATATCACTTCATAGTTATAACACCCCCCTCATCCAATGATTGGCTTACTGCTTCTATATGAATTGAAAATGGGGGACCCTGATGGAAACAAGACAAACGTCTTTCTCAGGTCTGCATCCCCTTAACAATTGTATGTATTGAGCCGTACTGTATTGTACCCATTCTGCAATCTGTTAAATAAAGTTTTCATTCATTCATTCATTCTTCAAACCCCCAGAGTTTGCACTGAACTCTGGAAATCTGCTTTTAGCTTCTGTGCCCCCAACACGTGGAATGTCCTACAGTACAAGATGTACAGTACCTTTATTAATCCCATTGGGGAAATTCGTCCTCTGCATTTTGACCCATCCTAACTATTTAGGAGGAGTGGGCAGCCCCACAGTGTGGCGCCCGGGGACCAACTTCAATTGTAATGCCAGTACCTTGGTCAAGGGCAATGGCAGGAAACCTATAGCATGCACGTCTACAATGTACCTTAAAACCCAATACATTAGTATCATTTGGACAGTTTAAATCCTTAATGACCAACCATTTCACCCCAGTCAGCAGTTGTTTGTAATTGTCTTATTGATTGACCTTCTTGTTTATATATTTATATATATTCATTGCGTGCTGTCATTGAAAATTAGAGTTTACTATCAATGATGTTTTGAGACTAAATAAAGATTTATGAATGAATGAATGAATGAAGTCTAAGATAACTCGGGTGATGCCACATGCAGGACCATACAGAACATGGTTCCCTTGACAGATTGTAGGTCACATTGGAGGAAGTGGATTGGGGGAAGTCATTTACTATACATCCTGTCCATTTTCCTGGCTGCTTCAGGACCTTTTGAAATTGCATAAGCGTTGCACTTATAGATAATTCTCTTCAGATAAACCGTGGCTCATGAGAAGCAGAGGCTAATGTGGTTGCAGGTCTCATTCTGTTTGCTGATAAGATGAATTGGATTTGCCGTGGTGCTCACCAGGAAGCACAATTGAGTTTGTTTGACTCTGCTGTCTTTTCACCAGGATGAAGCCATTGTTGCATTTAGTCAGAAAGGACATTTGATTTTCCAGGGCTTTGATTGCTTTCTCAAGGAGACCTTCATTCCGTATGGGTCATTATGTTGTCTCTCTCTCTCAGAGATAAATTGCTTTTCTACACAAAAACAACCTTCTGATGTGAGAAAAGTTTAGGAGAAAAGCGGTTTCACTCACTTTGACATTGACGTCTAGACCCCTTGCAACTTTTTGTATCGTTTCCAATAAATGTAGTAGTAGTAGTAGTTGAGTTTATGTCGGGCATTTCACTTATATACAATACACATGTAAATAAATTAGGGCTGGGACTTTATCGCATTCATTTCAATTAACTACAGAAAGAATTAAAAGTAAAAAATATTGATGCATTTAATCGCATGATTGATTGATTGATTGATTGATTGATTGAAAAGTTTATTAACAGATTGCAGAATTGGTACAGCACAGTACAGCTCAATACATACAATTGTTAAGGGGATGCAGACCAGAGAAAGACTTTCGTCTTGTTTACATCAGGGTCCCCCATTTTCAATTCATCATAAATAAATGATGATTTTTCTTTATTGTGTAAGAATGTTACCTTTCAAAGGAGACCAGACTCATGCATGTGCTATAAGTATAAAGTATAATACATAGCAAATAACTTTTTTTTCTTAGTCTGGTTTGTTCATACAGAATACTATTCTTTTTTTTCAATGGTCAACTGTTCTGGAATGTACTTGAAAGTACTGCGTTTTACTTTTACCTCGAAAGTGCTTGAGTTTACAAAAGGTCCTTTGCACTATATATATATATATATTATTCCTAAAATTGCTGCACTTTGTTAAAAATTGCATTGATCTGTTGGTCTGTGTATTAGCTAATACAGGATTTTGCTGCTTAAATGTATAATGTATATTCATTGATTCACTCGTATACCAATATCCATTTGAATTGAAACATTTTGCTTTTCGCATTAAATATTGATATGCGATTAAAATCTGATTAATTACGATTAATTAACTATAAAGTCTTGAATTAATTCGAATAAAATTTTTTATCGAGTCCCACCACTCAAATAAATATTAAATAAATAATCAAATAATAATATCAATTATAATAATAGTGGATAATAAAAGAAAAGGTGTAAGCTGAAGCGTTTACACCTATCCTTTTTACATTCATTATTTTGTGCAGATCTCTTTAAATGTATAAACTGTGAATGAAATATATGTATTTATATTCTCAATATTATATATACACACTAGTGTGCATACCTCAGTTTTATATTTGTTAATCATCATCTTATTTTTTTTAACATTTTATTTTAAATTAGTGTATTACACATTATTATTTATTTTTCTAAACAAATTAATACACATATTTGTTTTAATCTTTTGTTCTAATCTTTAATATTTTAATCTGTAAGATTGGAAACAACCTCTAGTTTGGAAGCATCTTGTTTTTGTTTTACTGTATTAATTGTACAGTTTTAACATCCACAAATCACAAAATCTGAGAGCATGCAAGTTTATAAATAGTATGTTGGTTGATTCATGATAATCAGCTCTGTTTACAATTCGTATAGCTCTTTTATGCAGCATAAATTGGATTTGTGATTGTTTTGTATGCGTTTCCCCAAACCTCTATACGGTAGATATAAGGCGGGATGCACACCCGCTACTACAAATGTCTCTTTTAGTGCAGATGCTACTGGTGTGATATTCATAAAACTTTATTGAAGAATGCCTGGTTTTCTTATTAGATGTAAATCAAAGCACAGAGAAATGGCTTTTGGTGCAGTATTCATATTGTGAATAAAGATGGCAGGCTGTATGGCACACCTTGTTGCATACTAATCGCACGCCATCTGAACTTGATTGTAATTCATAGGACCGTGTGTTCGTGATAGTCAGCGCTATTTTCCACTTACTGTGGAGGAAATTCAAGGGTGATGTATTATTGTATTCTTGTAGTTCTTGAATTGCATACTGTATCTATTTTTTGATAGCCTGCGTGTTCTCCACTGACCTCTCCCACTTCCATATGTCATAGAGACAGTGAAACGACGGTATTGGTATTCACTGTTTGTGTGTTTTTACCCAGACTGGTAAACATATAATCAAAACTGTCATGGCACCACCTCTAGACTAATCCACCAATATAGCTTCGGCCTGGCTTTCGTGCTTTTGTCTGCACCTCACTCACACTTTTTGATTACATCTTGCTTTTATCATTTACACCCATACGATGCCGATAGTTGTGAGGATTCTTTTTACTCCACAGGCGTCCTCCATGGTAGCAGCCAGGGGCCTCTTTCGTTGTCGACAGTGAGATATGGTATATGGTCTGTCTCCTCTGATGGTGTTGGTGACAGCCCAAATGCTGCCTTTGTGTCTCCTCCTTTGTCTCGACTATTATACCTTGATTGGCGTGTGTTGCTGGCAGGGACCTGTCACTAGGTTTGATGTCTGGAGAGGAATATGTGCAAGTGAAGAGGTTAATTACACAACATTTGAGAACCTCCTCTCCCCCCTCCTCCTCTCCATTCATCCATGGAACCATCGCACCCCAGACTCTGCTCGTTGATCAAATGAAGGCTGGCAGATCTTCTCCGTGGCAACAGTTGCCGTGACGGTGGCCTGTCTGGCAGGAAGCACGTGTCCTGCTGTTTGCCTATTTGAATTGGCGGGCAGGCTGGCTACAACCCCCCCCCCCCACTCTCTCATTGTTATTCATTCACAGCCAAAGAATGAGGAGAATAAATGTGTTCTTTGATACACGGATGGACTGGATTGTTCTCTAGTCTATCGCAATACAGGAAACCTGCTTTATACTATTAAAAGTAGAAAAATATTCTTACTATAAAAATTATGAATATTCATTATGATATTGTAATATCATGATATAATTATAAAAATAATCCCTTTTTACACTTAAATTAAACACCTCAGATGTTGCTATATCAGCAACACGTTTTCCTACAGTAGGGAGAACGGGGATGGTTGTCACACTTTTTTTTTACTCTAGTGTGAATTGCTCATCATCAAAACATCTTTCAATAGTCATTCCTACATTAAATTGAAGCTTACGATGTTGGCTTGAAATGTGTATCCCTCTCATTTTCCAACATATTGTAACAAAGAGGAAATTACCTATCAAAGACACTCTGACACATTGTGACAACCAACCCCATCACAGGGAGGGTTGTCACACACTATTGTTAGGATGGGGTTTGGCGGAGCCCAATAGCAGAATACAGGAGGAGAGAGAATGGAGCGTTTTAGGGTGTTTTAATATTATTCCCCCAAGTAGACAGGTTACAGGCAGCGAATACAGAAATGTGCGACAGGTACAAGAATGGGTAGTCGGCAAGAGCAGGGGCACTCCTTGTGTAGCACGGGGCGACAGGTACAGGAGTGTGCCGTAGGTAAGAGCAGGTGCACTCCTTGTGCAGCACGGGGCAGTAGACACAGGAATGTGTAGTGGGCGAGAGCAGGAGCACTCCTTGTGCAGCACGGGACGTCCAGGTAGGAGGTGTACTGGAGCGGAGGTCCTGGGCATATAGAGAACAAGGGTTAGGACAAGGTATAACAATAAGGACTGGGTTGCAAGGCTTGGGTTCGTCATTGTACCTAGGAAGCTGTTTAACACTCCGACGACGACAGGATCTGCGGGCTGAAGTATCCTCTCGCTGATGAGGGAATCCGTCACAGCCGTGTTGATTGATGTGCTGGCAGCGTGGGGATCCGGGGAACGGATGCTGCCCATATAAGGGTGTGAGAGGATGAGGGGTGAGGGAAGCTTCCCTCCGTGATGGTGAGGAAGGAGGAGGAGGGCTGAAGAAGGCTCTCGCCATGATTATAACAACTATGGGGTTGGTTGTCACCATGGCCGTAGCCAGCTATGAGGTCACCGAGGTCCTATAATTATAATTTTTTTTTTTTTTTTTTTTTTGGTCAACGACCGGCCCACTACTAGGCTGAGACATCGGCCCATTGGTACTGACTGACACTGGGCTGGCCCAATCACATCTCTTACTAAGCACCCCCCCCGCCAGTCGTGCAGGTATATGACTGAGAGGGGGGCTGGTACATGACTGAGATGGGGCTGGTACATGACTGAGAGGGGGCTGGTACATGACTGAGAGGGGCTGGTACATGACTGAGAGGGGGCTGGCTGGTACATGACTGAGAGGGGGCTGGTACATGACTGAGAGGGGCTGGTACATGACTGAGAGGGGGCTGGCTGGTACATGACTGAGAGGGGGCTGGTACATGACTGAGAGAGGGCTGGTACATGACTGAGAGGGGGCTGGTATACATGACTGAGAGGGGGGCTGGTATACATGACTGAGAGGGGGCTGTGGTACATGACTGAGATGGGGCTATGGTACATGACTGAGAGGGGGCTGGTACATGACTGAGAGAGGGCTGGTACATGACTGAGAGGGGGCTGTGGTACATGACTGAGATGGGGCTATGGTACATGACTGAGATGGGGCTGTGGTACATGACTGAGAGGGGGCTGGTAGATGACAGAGGGGGCTGGTATACATGACTGAGAGAGGGCTGGTACATGACTGAGAGGGGCTGGCTGGTACATGACTGAGAGGGGCTGGTACATGACTGAGAGGGGGCTGGTACCATGTATTGTGCATCATTGTAGGTCAAACCATTAAAAAGTTAATTTCCACGGCAGCCATTTTAGATTTTGGTCTCTCACAAATTTCCCCCGCCTTTTTAAAAAATCCATTGAGAAACGAAGTGCCACAGATGACCCAACTACTAGGTCCATATCGTATCATCATAATATTATTTTTTAAATCATTAGGATAAGGGTTCCCTTGATAAAGATGCATGAAAAGGCTGTATAATATACAACACCAGTAGCTCAACTGCAAAAACTGCTTTTTTATTTGATTAGATTTATTTGGAAATTAAAAACACATCATAAAAACAAATGATCTTGACCAATTTGTATTCCTGAGGATATCACCTAAAAGCATTCATTAACAAGCATTAACACTTATTTCCAAGGTGGTCCTCGATGGAAGACATAAAAACACAGCACATAGCCTACTCAACTGCAAATTTTTCCTCAACTGCAAAAATGTATGCCTACTTATGGGACTGGGTTGCAAGGCTTGGGTTCGTCATTGTACCTAGGAAGCTGTTTAACACTCCGACGACGACAGGATCTGCGGGCTGAAGTATCCTCTCGCTGATGAGGGAATCCGTCACAGCCGTGTTGATTGATGTGCTGGCAGCGTGGGGATCCGGGGAACGGATGCTGCCCATATAAGGGTGTGAGAGGATGAGGGGTGAGGGAAGCTTCCCTCCGTGATGGTGAGGAAGGAGGAGGAGGGCTGAAGAAGGCTCTCGCCATGATTATAACAACTATGGGGTTGGTTGTCACCATGGCCGTAGCCAGCTATGAGGTCACCGAGGTCCTATAATTATAATTTTTTTTTTTATTTTTTTTTTGGTCAACGACCGGCCCACTACTAGGCTGAGACATCGGCCCATTAGTACTGACTGACACTGGGCTGGCCCAATCACATCTCTTACTAAGCACCCCCCCCGCCAGTCGTGCAGGTATATGACTGAGAGGGGGGCTGGTACATGACTGAGATGGGGCTGGTACATGACTGAGAGGGGGCTGGTACATGACTGAGAGGGGCTGGTACATGACTGAGAGGGGGCTGGCTGGTACATGACTGAGAGGGGGCTGGTACATGACTGAGAGGGGCTGGTACATGACTGAGAGGGGGCTGGCTGGTACATGACTGAGAGGGGGCTGGTACATGACTGAGAGAGGGCTGGTACATGACTGAGAGGGGGCTGGTATACATGACTGAGAGGGGGGCTGGTATACATGACTGAGAGGGGGCTGTGGTACATGACTGAGATGGGGCTATGGTACATGACTGAGAGGGGGCTGGTACATGACTGAGAGAGGGCTGGTACATGACTGAGAGGGGGCTGGTATACATGACTGAGAGGGGGGCTGGTATACATGACTGAGAGGGGGCTGTGGTACATGACTGAGATGGGGCTATGGTACATGACTGAGATGGGGCTGTGGTACATGACTGAGAGGAGGCTGGTACATGACTGAGAGGGGGCTGGTACATGACTGAGAGGGGGCTGGTACATGACTGAGAGGGGGCTGGTACATGACTCAGATGGGGCAGTGGTACATGACTGAGAGGGGGCTAGTAGATGACAGAGGGGGCTGGTATACATGACTGAGAGAGGGCTGGTACATGACTGAGAGGGGCTGGCTGGTACATGACTGAGAGGGGCTGGTACATGACTGAGAGGGGGCTGGTACCATGTATTGTGCATCATTGTAGGTCAAACCATTAAAAAGTTAATTTCCACGGCAGCCATTTTAGATTTTGGTCTCTCACAAATTTCCCCCGCCTTTTTAAAAAATCCATTGAGAAACGAAGTGCCACAGATGACCCAACTACTAGGTCCATATCGTATCATCATAATATTATTTTTTAAATCATTAGGATAAGGGTTCCCTTGATAAAGATGCATGAAAAGGCTGTATAATATACAACACCAGTAGCTCAACTGCAAAAACTGCTTTTTTATTTGATTAGATTTATTTGGAAATTAAAAACACATCATAAAAACAAATGATCTTGACCAATTTGTATTCCTGAGGATATCACCTAAAAGCATTCATTAACAAGCATTAACACTTATTTCCAAGGTGGTCCTCGATGGAAGACATAAAAACACAGCACATAGCCTACTCAACTGCAAATTTTTCCTCAACTGCAAAAATGTATGCCTACTTATGTATTAGCCTACAGGGAAAAACACATTCACAACAGGCAGCAAAGTTTGTTTTCAGCCAAGTATGGTAATAAGGTAACTATTAGGATATATATGGTATGGATTACTTACTCTTAATAACTTATTACTATCTGTGGTAGCTCTAGTCTCCACCTACACAAATTGTTTTTGTGCTGTCCATTGATCATGCACCTTCACGTGGTAGGCACATAGGTCAAACTCCCCAAACAAACACACCATTGATTTAATTGCCATATAAGATGACTATAAAACAAGAAGGTGATCTATTAACTGTGTAAACCTTATGCAATATTCATCATTGATATTTGAATACTTGAAATCTGTATGAACTGAGTAGTTAGTATCAAATGAAATAAGATGGAACTGCTCCATGCATTCATTGAATAAACAACAATTTTCTCATTACCATTACCAGTATGGTATTGTTTAAATTGTACAGCTTTTTGCACATCTTTGTCAGGGGATTCCAACAATTCTGGACCTGAATGTACCAGTTAATTGTAATCATCTCTCTCCTTATGTCTAGTCAAGCCAGGTTGTGGAGGAGAGAGACAGGGATGAACAGGCTATAGACTACGTTGCCCGTCCTGAGCCTGCTATGATGCAGGTGTTTTTACATCACCACCCAAAACAAGATTCAGCCAAGAGCGAGTGAGTACACTGGTCCACTTGTCCATGGCACTTACTACCCAGCTTTGTAATGGGTTGGGGGGGGGGGAATAGTACAGTAGGTACGCATATTTAAGGGGACCGTAAGGATGGTGTACTGGTGGGTGGTGTCCGACCGATTATAGTGGGCCGGTCTGGGCCAAAAAAATAAATGGACCTCCCTAATTTCTAAACCCTGGCTACGGCCCTGGTTGTCACTTAAGTGTTTTAATGGGAAACATCTTAAAAATAAGGCAAGAAGGAAGAACTAAATGTGAAAGTTGAATTGCATTGTCAAGGTGACAAATGCATAACTTAATGCATCTTAACATGAACATAAACAGGAAAGACATCTTTAGGCCATCCTATATAACAAAATAAGAACAAAATAAATAGGCCTAACAATAATAGCCAACACAACTAGGCTACACTCATTCACTATCTGAGTTACAGTGATGGCAAATGTAGGGTCTGGGCACTCCAACTAAGCAGAGCTTGTGTGCCCACTGGTTGCACATCCAACATTTCTCCCATACCTCCCCTGAACGGCTGTTGGAGAACGATTCCATACAAACCAAACAAAAACAATAATCTTCATCTGATGAAGACTCCTCTCTTTCTTTTCTGTTTCTTCTTCTTGCTGGCTGCCTTTTCCAGCTGGGGTGTACTAGGCTTGGCAGGTGGTCTAGGCTGGGATGTACTAGGATTGGTAGGTGGTCTAGGCTGGGATGTACTAGGCTTGGCAGATGGTCTAGGCTGGGATGTACTAGGCTTGGTAGGTGGTCTAGGCTGGGATGTACTAGGTTTGGTAGGTGGGCTGGGGTGCATTGGGCTCTGCTCGGTCTGTCCTCAGTTCATCCATCACCTCCAAGTTGGTGAAGAAACGGTCCATGTTGTGCTCATTAAGGACCAGACACGAGTATATACGTGTTTCAATTCCATGCGTTGTGGACCAGAGCCACGTATATACTCGTGGCAAGTTGTTATTGTTTTATTCCATATTTATAACGCTTATTAGGTACCCGATCCACTAGCAGGATCTTTCCACATATTTGATTTTCGAAACATGCAGTACCGGCCAGATCCGCTTAGGGGCGCCATCGCTCCACTGCAGTATCATTGATGGGATTAAAAAGAAAAAGCGTTTACAGTCCTGTGGGCGGATCATAGATGCTTGATTCCAAACAAAGCCCCTCCATCTTGGATCAGCTTGCCGGACGTTTTTTTCAGTGTGGAATAATGGGATTTATGATTAGCCAATGTGCATATCGATCTACCAGAATCCGATGACTGGTGAGGAAATGCTGCCGGCGATCACATGGCCTGACGGTAGGATAATATTACCCCAAATTACAGCTGGATTGGACATTGTTTTATAACCTAACGTGATAGACTACTGACATTTGCTACCGGAACGCACACTCTATTGCTAATCAATAATACTGATCGGCGTTCCCCGCCGCCCCCATTTCATCCATAGATGCTCTGTAATAGTCCGGATGCTACGCAGTTTGTTTTATTTCATTCGTATATATACAGCAGAAATGGCGTTTGATATAACGGCGCCAATGTTTAGCCTTTTTTGCAGCCTCCTGCAGAAAAGCCTAGACGAAAAGCGCGATATACCTTATATTCACGACGCTATAAAATGACAACCAACCGATGGATTTTTATTTTCTTTAACCCATTATGAAGGCACGGTTTATGCACTCAAGTGACAATGAGAACGGACAGATAGCAATACTATAAATGATATATAAAGCTCTTAGAAAGTACATTGGTTTGTTTACAATCCTCTGTCCTCTGAGGCCTAAATCGCCGCGGGGCTCCAGACGCCATAAGCACTGTCATGTGCTTGTCACATGTGACAACCAACCCCAAATCAAATGTGACGACCTACCCCAACTGGAATGTCTTGCTAGTATCAAGGCTAACAACCATCTAAAAATGTGTTAGTTAGCCAACAACAATCTAAACTATAGCTTTCCCTTCACACTTTTTAAGGGTAACAATTGTTTCATTATAAATCAATTGTGTAAATGCCTAGAATAAAAATACTGAGGAGCTGAATATTTACAATTCCACATGAAAAACACAAAATGTCCTCTCACCTAAAGTTCAGCTGTCTAACTCCAAAGAAGACTATGTAGGTGAGCTCTGATCCCAATTCTGGACATTTCCATACCAAAATATGGGAGAAATGAATATAATGAATGTGACAACCTACCCGTGTGACAACCATCCCCGTTCTCCCCTAATTATATGTACATTAACATTGTAGGTAAAATAAGACAACCAATGGTGTTTAGAATCTGTCCCACCATGTCCCACATTTTATTAGTTGTGAAGCTGAAGCACCTCTATAAACGGCAATGCCACTAACTTAAGTAAGGGATAATGTATAGCTACGAGGTCATTGTCGCAAAATAATTGACCGACGGAGTTTAGAATACCGAGGCGCCTCGCCGAGGTGTTCTAAACGTCAGTGAAGGTCAATTATTTTGCGACAATGACCGAGTATAGCTATACATTATCCCGCTTATTACATGGCTAACTTACTAACAATATACCTAATTCATTTGACACCATCGACAAGACGAGATCAAATACAGACGCAGTTCTGTTCTGTCGCTCCGCGCTGTCATTGCCGGCAGCTTCGCCGGCAGCCGGCAGGTGTGTCTGATTGGCTGCACTGATGCAGTGTGTGTCAGTGGGCTTGATTGCTACAGCTGCGAACAGCGGTCATTATTGCGCGGCAGAGGTCCGTTATCGAGTAATAACGGACCTCTGACGAGCGCTATTGACCAATCACAATCAAGCATTTCGGCGAATGTTAAAACGCCATGTAATAATAGTTAATAACGCACTCACTCATTCACTCACACTTAGCTACTCTGCCCCTAGTGGTAGCTCACAGGCATGGCACTTTATGTAAGACCAGTTCAATGTATGCGAGAATGCTTTTGCACATGACACTGTGACACAGCAATGCTGATTTGTTTTTGCACATCATCTCACACATATACCATAACTGCAAACAGCTTTGCACACATTCATATAGTTATTGAGAGTTAACGAGTTTGAATGTCCTTCAGTGGTGTAATTAGAGGACACTGAATCCTTGTATTGTGTTCAATTACAGCTGAGTGAAATGATCGAGATGGAAAAAAATAGCAATCCCTGTTGTTATTCTTTCATCTACATCAACGATTATGATATATATCAATCTATTATAATATTCTTTCAAATCATTCAATACTGACTTCACAGCAGCCAGCTCACCTACTGTACCATTGCAACAGATGTGGAGTGCAAACAGTTGAAACACAGTAGGGGTCTGAGCCAACGAGACAGACTTTGAAGTGTAGCGTGGCCGTGAACACACACATCACTCTCACACACCCACACTCTTAGACACGATGACCCTCGCCCACCCTGAGTCACAACCTCATCCCAAGACCAGTGCTTTCATCTGGGCAGAGCTCTCATTAAAGTCTGGCCCTTCTGACCTGACACACGCACGCACACACACACACACACACACACACACACACACACACACACACACACACACACACACACACACACACACACACACACACACACACACACACACACACACACACACACACACACACACACACACACACACACACACACACACACACACACACACACACACACACACACACACACACACACACACACACACACACACACACACACACACACACACACACACACACACACACACACACACACACACACACACACACACACACACACACACACACACACACACACACACACACACACACACACACACACACACACACACACACACACACACACACACACACACACACACACACACACACACACACACACACACATCCACTCCCCTCAATCCCTGAGTTTAGGGCCTCTCACCACACTGGTAATGAGAAACCCCAAGATGGTGTCTATAGGTATACTGACAGAGAGATGCTGAGCGAGACAGAAACTCTCTTTGTGGTTGATAAACAAAATAAACAAGAAGAAGAAGACCAGGCTACAGATATACTACTGACAGAGATATGCTGCAAGAGACAGAAACTCACTTCAAGGTTATTTTAATAGATACACAAGACGAAGAAGATGAAGACCAGAGGATACAGATATGTACTACTGACAGAGGCACAGTGGCCTATAGCTAATGCTATAAAATATGAGGGAACAAGGAACACAGGGCTAAGTGGAGTAACTCGCTAGCAGGGCAGACCTACACACTACACACTAAATTCCCATCCTTGCCTCCACATTTTTAGATTGTCTGTGAAGTCCCTGCACTATTGAATTATTTTCAAATCAGTCAAAGATTGATGGCACAGATCGATGATATAAATCACAAGATAAAAACAAAATAAAAGTATACAAAACAACATGTAAAAGAACAAAGAATAAGAAGTACACATGATAAATATCACACCATATACAGTAAAGTACACTTGATAAATATCACATCATATAAAGTACACATGATAAATATCACATAAAGTACACATGATAAATATCACATCATATAAAGTACACATGATACATATCACACCATATAAAGTACAGATGTTTGGGACACAGACAATAAATCAAATACATACTGTAGACAAATTATTTCACGTTCAAACCAAAATGGCGGTTTTGAATCTTTCTGGAGGTTGTTCCAAGCAAAAGGGGCAGCAAATTCCAAAGCTCTTTTTCCCCCAAATAAACATGTGGAACAGTAAAGTACAGAACATCTTGAGAGCGCAGGCCATAATAGCTTTGGCTTTAAACTCAACCAGTGCATAACGCCTGTGTACATATAAAGATGGCCAGTCAGATTTTGCATACAAAATATACAATGGTGGGTAAGATGCTTACAACCAGTGACAAATATTAAAGCACGATGATACACAGTGTCCAGCGAGGTTGGCGTGTGATCCACTTGGGACTACAAAACATTATGACGAGTCTCCTCCTAAAACATTAATGACTGGAAGGCAGGTTTACAGCTCAACGTATGGGTGTTACATCTCTCTTCCTGCCTTCCTTCTAGTTGTACTACATGAGAGTTTACTCCTTTCAGACAATGACAATGTCTTCCTTAGATTCCTCAGGTTTTGTGGTTTTAACCATAGGTTTAACCAACCAGAGATGTCCATTATTATGTCCCTGTACATCATCTCTGCCTTTTGAAGTAACCTTAGAATACTGTGATCCTTACTCTCCAGAGATGTATGATAGACTATACTGTAGCCTACTGTACATGTTTGTGTGTGTGTGTGTGTGTGTGTGTGTGTGTGTGTGTGTGTGTGTGTGTGTGTGTGTGTGTGTGTGTGTGTGTGTGTGTGTGTGTGTGCACTACAAAGACCTCTGGACATCAAAGGATCCATGGGTGACTTGGATGTCTATGCTAATAATTTTCTTTTATGGTTATATTCCTCTATGGATCCCCTAGTCCCCATAGGCATTACAATCAGAGAGATAGCTATGAGGGCCTTTTATGAGTAGTGTCACATGTAATCTGTTTTAGCGAACAAGATACGTTTTCAGGTTGGTCCGAGGTGTCACCTATTGTTGCTTCAGTAATGAAGATACAAGATGTCAGGGCTGTGGAAATGCCTCCACGGAGGAGACAGAACCAAGCGTCCTTGGCTACTCTGCTCCTTTCTTTTATACAACAGGGCGAACAAAACAAAATACAGTTCAAAAGAGCAGCAGCGAGATTCCTTCCACTACAAATTTCCCCAAGGTAATGTTTATTGTGTTTTAGTATATGTTGTTCCATAGCAACCAAGATGAAATGGTGGTATTGATTTGCTCAGGAGCAAATTAGGCGTCGCCCCGGGAGCCTCCACACACAATTCATTGTGCACTGCCTGCCGCCCTCGCACTACGAAGAACCTTAAACAGATATTTCTTCCTCCTCTTAATTACCACTGGTTACCTGAGTGGCGTGACATACAGAGAGCCTCCCTGGTAATTAGCTGTCAGCTGTTTTGGGGCACAGCTCATTGATTAGGTCATGGCGGCTAATAGGACATGAAATCCTGCTGGCTCCTCTATTGATATAGATTACACTGAGCGAAGGTTCAAATTACCGCCAGACGTCGTACGTTGGTATGTACACGTGCATTGTTCTCATTTACGAATGCACAACAACACTGTCATTCTCCCATTGGTGTAGCGCAAAAGCTGCCTCCAACTCAGCGTAAAACCATATTATTTGCCCAGAATGAATGAATTACAGATTTATGCAAAATCACACCCTTGGATTGATCTGGTGACCCCTTCGATCCACAGGCTACTTGCTTAAGGTTGTCCTGCCATGCTGATTATGACAATAAAATTGTAATCCCTTTGTTTCCATGTCGATTGCCAAATGTCACAGTTGGGAGACATCTTCCAATCTGCTAGCATAAAGCTTTCGGGCTTATTGGCTTCATACTGGGTCTTATTGTCCAAAAGCAGTTAACTGCAAGCTGCAGAGTTCTCCCCTCTCAGCTGTGGGAGTAAGAGGATTGGATTCCCTGAGATCGGTCCAGTAGGCTGGTGGGAAGGCATCGCTACATGTCCTCCTGGCTTAGCATGATGTCCAGAAGGACTTCTGTCATGTTCTGCTTTGGAGAGCTACATACTGTAATAGAGAGCGCTGTATACTCTACAAGTCAAGTCAAGTCAGTTTTATTTATATAGCACATTTACAAATGACTAACAGCCAAACCAAAGTGCAAACTGCTCAACCAGCTACTGAGCTGTTCAAAATGGCAGCGTTACAGTTTGGCAGCTGCACGTCAGACCTCAGCAGCAACATGGCCGCTTCTTTGTTCACGTTGAGCCAGTGATCTCCTCTGTGGGAATGTGACGGGTCCGCTGGGTGTACAGGTGGGCCCAGGCCTGCAGGCTGGTGAACTCTTGCCGTCAGCAGGTACCGCTCTCCAGACTTTGTGCCCGGGAGACTTTTGGCGTACGTGTGGCTCTCTCCCATCCTCCTCCTCCCTCCACCCTCCACACAGCTCCCCAAACACAGTTGTTCATGAATATGGATGGCGGGCAACAAGCCTCCCCTGGCATCATTAACGTGCCACAAGCCCATATAAATCACATCACCATGAAACCTCCAAATGCTCTGATAAAGAAGGTAACAAGATAATAACCGGGAGAGGTTAAGAAGACAAACCGCTTTCGAGGGCCGGAACACACCGCCAGTCGTTGGCTATAGCTTTGTACCTTGATTGGATTTCCAGGCAGACGCTCAGCTATATATTTGCTATGGTTTGTCAGTGTTAATAGTGTAGAACAAATCCGATGGGACAGGGATGTGGTCACATTGCAGACGACGTTGCAGTTAGTCCGGACCGGCGACCGTGGCTTTTAACTCTCAACCTTCTCGGAACGGAGGAGAAAATGCCTTCGACGTCTCGTCCTGTTTGAAGACCAACATACTCACGTCACGTGTAACTAACTCGTGTACAGTGTTCACCTCTCTACCGCGGGTTCATCCAGTAGCCGCTCTCCTGCCCGCTGCCTGCTCCATGATGCACCACGGTCTAGTGGATGAGTTGTGACTGCTGTATTTGAAGTGACAACTGCATATCTAGTTTACACAACAGAGGCATGATAGTTGCTGACGGTTGTCGGTGTAGAAGACCGTCACTACCTCCCATCCCATTACACACACACAGGCTGTAGCCATATCAAGGAGATGCCATCGGCGCGTTAGGATGCCTCGGGTTAATGGCATAACAATAAGCCCCCGCAAACATCAAACAAACTTTCATAACCGAGAGAGGTGAGGCATTTGTAAGTGTTTTATTTGGGAGGGTTTGATGAGTGATCCCCCCCCCCCCCCCCACCACACACACCTCCCACTCTCCCTCCGAACCCACACATGAATATGGAGAAGCCGGGCCTGGTTGAGGCAGGCAGGCATCCCCTCTCCTCTCAGAGAAAGTTCAGATGCCACTCCTTGTGGGGGGTCTGGAGAGGGTCTTGGGGGGCACCCATAATGTCAGTGCTCCTCACACAAGCCCGGCACCTTTTGTCTTGTACAGAGTATAGAGAGAACGAGAGAAGCCATGTAAAATTCATAACTTGTGTGTTGCACCCTGTGAAGGTAGAGGCTTGAAGTAAACACATGCTGAAGTGTCTGGATGATGGCAGAGTGTCTTAATTCGCTTGACGCTGGAACTCTGCATTCCTCACTTCTCCTCCCCCGTTTATAATAAAACACAAGATACTTGTTCCCTAATGATACGGATAAGCGCTCAATAAAGACACCTGATCCTGTTGCCAAAAGTCTAACATGCCTATAAATACGTTTACTATGGAACTACACAAATGTATTACATGGCCCCCAAACAGCATTGCCAACAGCATTGCCAAACAGACCCATGCATGCCCCATTGTGCAAGTATTTAAAATTCATTCAAACCTTTATTTATTCTCGAAAAGGACAATTGAGGTCACCCTCATTTTCAATGTCGTCGAGCCTTCAGACATTTCAATGCATACTTTTTTTTTAACAATATAATAATAAGTAAGGGATAATGTATAGGAGGTCATTGACGCAAAATAATTGACCGACACTGTGTTCTAAACGCAGTGAAGGTCAATTATTTTGCGACAATGACCGAGTATAGCTATACATTATCCCGCTTATTACAGGGCTAACTTACTAACAATATACGTAATTCATTTTACACCATCGACAAGACGAGATCAAATGCAGACACGGTTGTTCTGTTGCTCCTCTGGCGTCGGCAGGTGTGTGGGCTTGATTGCACCTGATGCAGTGCAGCTGTGCATATGGTAAAGCTTAGCCCCTTTCGTGACTGCGATCAAAATGCTTGATTGTGATTGGTCAATAGCGCTCCGTTGCCCCTAACAGCGGTCATTATTGCGCGTTGCCCCTAGCAGTGGTGAATTATCGAGAAATAATTTACCGCTGCTAGGGGCAACAGAGCGCTATTGACCAATCACAATCAAGTATTTTGGCGAATTTTTAAACGCCATGTAATAATAATAACTCTCTCTATATAGCACCTTTCACACATGGACCACAGCCCAAAGTGCCCCACAGCAAATAGCATAAAATGAACATAGGCATCAAATATGTACAGAGTTGACAGAATAAAAACAATGCATAAAGTGCAGACATAAGAATAGGTATAAAAGACAATAAAAGTATTGCAACGTAGAACGTGCAGACATAAGAATAGGCATAAAATAAGTATAGTGTTGCTCGAAGGCATGTGAACCCCCCGTAACAGCCAGTCCCACCAAACACCCCACACATCAATCCCTACCACATTCCCATCCAAGACACACCCCCCGATAAAGCATGTCATGATCGAAGGAAAACACAAACAGCCCACATCCCACTCAAACCGGCATGCACGGCGATGGGAATGCCACCCCTGCGGGCCACACCATCTCCCCCGGTCCCGATGCTACATGAACCACATGCCCCCTAATGGCCACAACAATCCAACATATAGATAGATAGGCAGTGAGAGCCAGCATATCACCAGGGTTATCAAATGGGCACCTCCCTTCACTGTTAAGTTAGGCCCACAACACCTCGGGAAGGCTCAACAGTTAAGCTCAAGTTAGACTTTGGTGCAAAATTAACAACGATGCTTGGCCGAGGGTAACGCCGCTAACGCCCAAAGCCAAGGAGCCTACCGGTGAGGCCTACGTGCAGCTGGCCAAAAAAAACTTAACTGAGCGTCGGCGGGCGACATGAACAACGTGTCGGTATGATGGTCAGAGAAAGGAGCCACGACAGGCCTACGCAGAAGTATAATTCAGCCTTTTGCTCCAGCATCCTAGAACCACCCCCCTCCATGCTAGTTCTCTCTTCTCCTCCCCCTCACCCAGGTGTAATGAATGATTAGGCTACCCTGTGGTGATAGATGAGCCAAGTAGTACAGCCTACTGCTGATCTCCCGTTCTCAATCAATCACCTCTTTATTGAGCATTATTCAATACAGTACCTGCATAAAGAGATGGCTGCTTCTAAATACTGCATGAAACATCTTTCATTTAGGTGCAGTGGTGGAAAAATTTAAGTAAAAGTGGAAGTATAGTACACATAAAATAGTACTCTGGTAAAAGTAGAGAAGTATTTGATATTGAATGGATGTACTTATTAAGCTGTAGGGTCCTGTTTTTAATCATAAATCGATCAATACAGACCGTATTAATTAATGTTGTGTTTCTTTTTCAAATGTAGGCAAGAGTAAAGACCTAACCCTATCAAAACAGCAGTCAAAGTGTATATTTTCAGCACTACGTTTGTCTACAGATGTTTTTAAGATTTACCGAAAATAGGAATTTATCGGAAAAGATGCGAATTCTATCTCTCTTTTATCGTAAAACCGTGAGGAAATGACTAAATCCAGATTTAATACTGCCATTGGAAAGAGGAGCTTTCCCCCTATCCATAGATGTATGATTTGGCCATAATAAGGTCAAGGTAAAGGTCAATTTTGAATGTATAATTCAAATGAATTATAATTTATTACTGTATCTACAAATCCTTCTGTTTAATCATCTTCCCTTTATTAATTTGCTTAGATTCTTTGTACACTTGATCTCAAGAAGGTGGTGAATGAGCTCAGTGAGCGAGCTCAGTGGTTGCAAAGATGCAAAAAGAAATCATAATTTATATTCTCCTTTGTTTCATCACAATTTACTAAGCCTAGTAACAGACACAATATTTCCGACACTGGGAATACATACCCGGTCCCTAGATGTTCCTAGATACCAAGAACATGCTAATTGACCTTGTAGAAGTGGCGCAATCTTCCATTTACTTGGGCATGTACCTTTAGGCGAAATTTCTGAAAATAGGGCTACAGCTTAACAGGTTAAGTATCAAAAGTGTACTTTTTAGCATTCTATGATGTTTGTGTATTCCAGTGCTTGGGAGCGTTTAAACCATAATCCATTGACCTCTAAAGGTTATGTTAAAGTGGTCAGCTGTTATGGTTTGTATGCGACCCCAACAGCACGACACAGACAGGTAAATCAGAGTTAGCCAAAAACAGGGGCGTATTTATTTGAACAACATAATTTGCAACACTGTTCCTTTAAGGACAAAAATGTATGTGAGAAAACAAACAGCGTCCAGTAACTGAGGGAATTAGGAACGTCCCCTTTAATGGAGGATGTCAATATGCCAAATGGAATAGCACGGCAGCGTCCAGTAACTGAGGGAATCAGGAACGTCCCCTTTAACACATTGGGTGCCACGCCCCTTTGCCCAGATAACCCCTTGTGTAACTGAAACGCCAAAAAACGCATTTCTGTGTAGATAGGACATGAAACGTCGTCAAAAACGTATAAAAAAACGCCAGGAATACACTAGTCTAACCATAGCCTCAGGGGTACAATTCCCTGACTGTATTGATAAGTATGGTATCATTAAACCACTACCGCTTTATGTACTTTAATTACTGGCCATACAGTACACGATATATGAATATGATGAACACTTCCCACAATGAAATCGGTTCCAGTCAAAGGTATTAATCAAGTATTTAATGGAGCAAAAGGTACATAGGATACTTTACATTATTCTTTGAATGCACTTGTAAGGCAAAGGAGTATGCGTAGGCAAATCAATAACGAATGTCCATTCTCTGGTTACGCAGGAGGTAATTATACAACCTGAATCTTAGGGAATTATATCTATGGTACACTAGTAATATAGCGGAGATACTGGAAGGGGTTCCCACTGGTTGTAAGCCAGCAAGGGGGGTAGAAGATCTGTCGGTAGTAGGACGTCTGGTCAACGATGACTAGGGAGACTTCAGGTACAGAAGCCGGTGCAGTAGCCTCTTGATCCACAGACGAATACAGCTTGGTTCTCTTGTAGACTGTAGCTCCACAGGGAAGAAAGCTAGTCGGCCTCAGGCTCTCTGGGCGCCGACTCAACTTGACTCCTCTCGGGGTAAATCCAACACGTGCAGGCGTCGGCGATTATCCGCTCCATAAATCACAGGACCAAAGCAAATATATTCCAGCCGCAAAGGGCTATGTAGTCGTCGGGTAGATTAATCCAGTGTACATGTCCATACGGCTCTCGTCTAGGTCTCCTCGGGTGAAAGCGCCATGTGGTCGGCCCAGCCTGGATAAGAACTCTAGCTAATACGAGAAAGCGTTGGAGATGCTGGTCACTGTAGAATTCTAACCGCACGATACACTATACACAAATAGACTATTAAAGACTTAATAGAAATATGTCGCACTCGACGGTATAGCGCCAAACTCTGACAATTCAGTTACTAATTCGCACGCGGTCTCGATGCTCTATTCTGAGGCCAAACAGGCCATACTTCACCGCACGTTGTATCGTGGGTGAGGCTTCAACTTATCGGTAACATACTAAGGACGAAGGGTAAGGAGGTAAGGGGCTTCTACATTCACCTGCGCCGTATTTATACGCACGGTGAACAAACTAGTTCCACTCTCACTTCTGTCGCGTATCCCTGGGCAAGGCCGGGCATGTCCAGACACATCTTGACGGTGACTTTGAACCTGGCTCCGGAGGCCGGTCCCTGGCGCCGGTGGACCGCTGTCCAATAGGAGAATGAACTATTATGGTCTGGGCTAAAGGGATATTCCGTGTATATGTACAAGGAATATACAGGGGATATCAAACGATATACAAATACTATGCAATATATATCAATAAATAAATATATATATTCGGTTTAATCTGATCCTTTGTAACAGCCGCCCCCTAATTAGTCCCACCTAATTAGCTAAGCAGAGACAGATTAACCGCACTGTCCACTACTCAATGTCTGTTGTGAGGGGTCCGTCAGTTCACAAAGTCATGGGGTCATGGTCGTCATCGATGGTATCGGGGAGCCTGGGCAGTTCTATTAGCCTCGCCACGGGTCGGGTGTAGGTCCGCCCTTGGACGAGCACTTCGGCTGCTCGGACCTTTCCGTCGGCACCGGTGATCACTTTGCTTACGCGGCCAGCCGGCCACATAGCTCGGGGTAGTGACTGGTCGATAATCATGACGACTGTTCCTTCTGTCAAATTGTCTCTCTCTTTCACCCATTTCTGGCGGGTCTGTAGAGACGGTAGGTAGTGGAGTAGGAAGCTGTTCCAAAACTTGTCAGCCAGTACTTGACTGTACCTCCACATTCTTCGGCCGTTCGCTTCTTCAGGCCTGTACATTGTCTGTGGTAGCGCGGGGTCCAGCCGCCCCATCAAGAGTGTGTTGGGGGTGACTGGGTCGACATCTGCTACATCACTTGAGACGTAACCGAGGGGCTTTGCGTTCAATACTCCCTCGATCTCCGTGAGGACTGTCATTAAGACTTCTTCCGCCACGGTCTGGGCTCCAAGCACGGCGTACAGGGCTGTCTTTATTGAACGTACTTCTCATTCCCAAGTTCCACCGAAGTGAGGTGCGTTCGGGGGATTAAACTGGAAGTCAATCTGGTATGGAGCGAGGTGGGTCTTAAGTTCTGGGCCCATAGCTTGGAAGCTCTCTCTCAGCTCTCTTTCTCCGCCTTTGAAGTTTGTCCCGTGATCAGACAACAATATAGACGGTTTTCCTTTCCGCGATGTGAATCTTCGGAAGGCCATAAGGAATGAGTCTGTGCTCATGGTTGGAAGGAGTTCTATATGCATCGCTCGGGTGGTCATGCATTTGAATACAATACCCCACCGCTTCTCGGTGCCTCTTCCTTTCTTTATATACAGCGGGCCGAAACAGTCCATACCGGTGGAGTGAAAGGGCTTGTCGCCGAGTCGGAGGCGACAGGGAGGTAGGTCAGCCATCCGGGGTATACTGGGCTGCGCTCGCCACTTACGACAGTCTAGACAGGTTCGCTGGAAGCGCCGCACTGCTTCTCTCCCTTGCAGTATCCAATAACGACGTCTGATCTCCGCGAAGACTCTCTCTGCCCCGGCGTGATGCACATCCTCGTCGTATTTCTTTATGATCAGCTCTGTGACCTTGTGTCGGCTGTTTAAGACTATCGGGTACTTGACGTCATCCGGTAAGTCTGGAGCTCTCCGCAGACGACCACCCACTCTGATGAGACCATGGGCGTCGCTCTCGGGGGCTAGGTGGAGCAGTCTGCTGTCTGATGGGACGGGCTTTGCTCCCTGTAGACAGTCTAGCTCATCGGGGAACGAGTCTCTCTGGGCTCGTTGTAGTAGAAGAAGTTCCGCTTCTTCGTAGTCAGCTGCAGTAATGTCAGTAGTGAGCTGAACCTCTGGGTGGTGCCACAGGAATGTCTTTAGCTGCGCACTTTCTAGGGTGAGGCAATCGTCTATGTCGGGGTCTGTGGAGACGAGTGTGTTCAATCCACAGAACATAGATTTCTTGTTTTCTGCCTCCTCTTTACTCGCTTCCCGTGGGGTGGGTGTAGGCCACTCTTCTTCCGGGAGCTTGAGGAACTCTGGCCCGTCACTGTATAGGTTGTGACGGGTGAGGTCATCCAGGGACATTCCCCGGGTGATGACGTCAGCTGGGTTGTGTTTTGTGTCCACATACCTCCAGCTTGCTACTTCTGTTAAATCTTGAATCTCTGTGACTCTGACTCCCACGAAGACCTTGTATCTGCACGAATCAGACCGGATCCATGTGAGTACTGTCGTGGAGTCTGACCACAAGATTGTTCTTTGCACCGGAATGGTGAGTTCACGTTGGATTAACGTGGCGAGTTGCGCTCCTGCTAGGGCTGCGCAGAGCTCTAGACGCGGGATAGATTGTTGCTTTCGTGGGGCTATTCTTGAGCGAGCCAGGATGAAAGCAGTATGTATTTCTCCTCCCTCCTCTCGGGCACGCAAGTAGGCCACCGAACCGTAGGCTACTTCGGAGGCGTCGCTGAAGACGTGCAGGTCCATCTGGCACGTCTCCGGCCTCACTGTGGGTGGGAAGTAGCTGCGGCGTATCTTAACACCTGGGAGTGAGCTGAGTTCCGTCTCCCACTCTCTCCATGTGGATGCCAGGTGTTCGGGTATGGGTCGTCCCAGCCCTGGTCCTTGTCCCATAACGCTCTTACAATCATCTTTGCCCTGGTGGTGTAAGGTAGAATACATCCCAACGGGTCATATTGTCTGGCGAGTGTTCTGTATACACTCCGTCTGGTGGTCGGTAGTGCAGTCGACCTTCCCTGCTCCTTGGTCAGGGGTGTGTGTTTATAATGTCATTTCTTGGGCTTCTCCTGGGATGGTCGCCATCCAGGTCTCGCTGCTTGCTGCCTTGTCCTCGGGGGAGAGGCTGCGCAATACTTGCGGGTCGCTGCTGGCCCACTGCCTGAGATCAAAGCCGCCTTTGATCAGGGAGGCGCGGAGCTTGAGTAGAAGGGCCTCGGCTTCTTCTGGCGTCGAGACGCTTTGCAGACAGTTGTCCACGTAGAAACTATTTTCTACACCTTTTCGGACCTCTTCATCAGCTGCTGGGTCCTCTGCGACGTGTTTTTGCAGTGCAAACGTAGCACAGCATGGGCTGCATGTGGTTCCGAAAGGGAGGACTTCCCATTGATAGATGGCTGGTTGCTCATCCCCGATCCTCTCTCTCCATAGGAACCGCAGCAGGGGCTTGTCCTCCTCCACTAGTCTCACCTGCAGGAACATCCCTTTGATGTCGCCGCTGATGGCCACCTTGTCCTGGCGGAAACGTAGTAACACGCCTAGTAGGGAGGGGCCGAGTGTAGGGCCGGGCAAGAGCTCTTTATTCAGATTTTGTGGTCCGATCTGGTAGCTGCAGTTGAACACAATACGATCCATGCCGTTGTGGTGGACTTTGTGGTGCGGCACGTACCATGATTCGGTCGTCTGATCGGCCTCTTTAATGTCAATTTTCTTTATGTGTCCCGCTGTGATTAGCTTGTTAATCTCAGCGCGGTACACAGTCTCTTGAGCGGGGTCTCTGGCTAGGCGCCGCTCTGTGTTCAATAGATACCGCTCCGTCGCTTCTTTTGGGGCGTGGAAGGTGGGCATACCCTCTCGCCTCAGGAGTGGAGTTGCGTATCTCATCACTCCGTTGACTTTGACTCTCTTTGTCCCTTGCTCGAGGAGTGCTATGGCGTAAATGTCTTCCTTGGAACGAATGTCTTTCTTTTCGTTCTTAAAGGGCATTGTCTCTAGTGTCCATAGCCTCTCGACATGCTGTAGGAGGGTGGTGTCTTCTTCTGTCACTCTGGAGTGGAGGCAGCTAGTGGCTGCTGTTCGGTTAAGAGACTTAGCGAGGGGGCCTTGTAATGTCCATCCTAGGCGGGTCTCGACTGCTGCAGGACAGCCTCTGGGCCCTGTGTGGACCCGGTCTATCGGGACTATGAGGTCTGCATGGTCGGAGCCTATCAGCAGGGTCGGGGTGGCACCGTCTATGAGCGGGATAGGTAGTTGACGCAGGTGCACATATTTATCCATCAGCTTGGCGATGGGGTAGGTGTACTGCGACAGGCCTATTTCTTGGCTGGTGAAAGCATCAGTAATCCTATACCGTCTCTCTGGCTGCCCGCTTGCTGCGATAGTGAAGGAGACATTCTCGCCCTTTATCGTCTTTAGATCTCTTCTTATTGTCCGAATCGTCATCTGGTTTTCGCTCCCCCGCAGCCCCAGCTGGGCCGCAGCGGACGCGAGGAGAAGGGTCTTCTCTGACCCGTCGTCAAGGACGGCGTAAGTGTCCATGACCTTATCTTGGTAACTCAGTGTTACGCGGACCACCTTTAAGAGCACTCGGGCGCCCCCGCTGCTGGCGGGGTCAATGTACATAACACTTGCCTTTGTGCTGCTTGAGGGTGCAGGCTTTCTTCTGTTACTGTCGTGTAGTACATCTAGGTGGGCTCCGTCACACCGACTACACCTCTTCTTTAAGCGGCAGTCGGCTGCCATGTGACTGCGCGCACATCGGTAACAGCGTCGGTTGGACTTTATCCATTGACCCACCTCGTCGGCGGTCATCTTCTTAAACGTGTCACATTGTGACAACCAGTGTTCTTTCTCGCAGTACGGGCACACCATCTTCCACTTCTCTTTCATCGAGGGGGTACTGTGGTTCTTGCTGCTCGGTACTGGTTCTGATTGGTGCATGACGGTCACCAATCTTCGGCCATCGTTTGCTCTCCTAGGTCACTCTCTGGAGCTTGGGGTGCTCCGCATGAACGTATCCAACCGTAGGCTGTTGACTTCTCTCGCCAGGAAGTCGGCTAGGTCTAGGAGGGATGGCTCGGCACCGTTAGGATCACGGTGGTCTCTTTGCCGCCTGAAGCGCTCTTGTCGGGCGGGCGGAAGCTTCTCTAAAATCCTCTCGACATTAGAGTTTGCGTACAGTTCGTGCATACCCTTTTCTCTTTGCGCCCCCAGCATCCCTACCAGGGATTGTACCTTGATAGACAGGTCATCTAGTGAGCGATTGTCTGTGGCTGGGGGTAGGCGGTCAATATGCCTTATCTCTTGTATTACGTAATCCCATATGTCCATATCTTTGGTCGAGTGCTGCTAGAGCCGCTGTGTATGGGGTAGTAGAGGTGGCATAGGCCAGCGCTATATTGTGCGCTCGGGGCACCTTGAGGTGCTTCAGTAGGATAGCATACTTGTACGGTTCGTCAGTTACCTCGGACATCATTGTCTCTAAGCACATTCGTAGCTCGGTGTACTGTGCTCTGTTCTCGTGGGTGAAGTCCGGAAACGTCGGTGTGCCAATGTATGATGCCATGGATGGCTGGCACATCGGTGAGCGTTGGAAGAGAGGCCTCCTAGGCGAGTCTCCTCTTACGCCTCTTGGTGGGCTGGTACCTGCTGGGTACCATGGCCCGCGTATCCAGGTGCTATTCCTCGGGGCTGGTCGTGCGTCAAGCTCACCCGTGAATTGAGTCGGGGGTCTGTAGCGCAGAGCCGCGGGGGTAGAGCCTGGGCTGTACTGGACCTCCTGGTCCTGTGGAGTTCTGTGCTGCTGTCGGGCTTGACTCTCCTCCTCTCCCTCTTCTTCTTGTTCTGGCAGGTCCTCTAGATCCTGTAGTCGTCTATTTAGCCTCTCCGCGGTGTAGACCGTTTCTTCCTTGTAGCTGTTCCTCGCGTGGACCGGTCGGGGAAGGAGTTCGGAGGGGGGTATAGGCTCTCTCTGGTGGTCGGGCTCAGGGTCGTTTGATCGGGTAGGGGAGGGTGCCCTTGACCCGTGTCTTGACGAGGCCCTGGAACCCCGTGCGGAGGGAGGGGGTGTCGCCCTGGCGATCAGCTGCTCCATTATCTGCGCTTGTAATCGGTCGCGCTCGGCTTCGCGCTTGGTGAGAGCGATGTCGCGCTCTGCTTCTCTTTGGGCACCGGCAGCGGCGCGCTGGGCTTCGGCGGCGGCGCGCTCTGCTTCGGCGGCGGCGCGCTCTGCTTCGGCCCGGTCTCTTACCATATTCTCTTCCGTCTGAAGGCGTCTAATCTCTAGACGTATACGATCTTCGTCGCTCCGTTGCTGCGCTTGAATGCGTTCTCTTTCCATGGAAGAATGTTCGCGCTCGCTAAGCATCTGTGCTTGGAGTCTATCGCGCTCTGTAGAGGCTGCTAGGCTGGCGAGGAATGCCTGTGCCAGCATCTTGTCCGCCCCGCTGGGGGAAGACGCTGGTTGAGGTGATCCGCTCCTGGCAGTACTCGTTGGAGATCTGTTCTCCTGTGGCGAGTCCTGGAGATCCATCTCCGGGGTCTCTTCTTCTTGTAGCGGGTAAAGTTCCATCCCTGGAGAGCTGTCTTTATCCTGGAGCTCTCCGGGGACTACTTCTTCGGTCTTGGCGGGGGGTAAAGTCGTGTCAGGTCCCTCCTGGTCCCTACCGTGAGCTTGGTCAGTTACATTAGAACCCACTAGGGCCTCTATTGGCGGGGTAACCTGGGCGATAGGGTCGGACATAATTTTACTATCTACTTTTTCCGCGTTTACCGTCTGTAGAAGGCTAGGTAGTATACTGGCAACGTAATCCTCTAAGTACTGAGGTGTCTGCCGTCTACGCTGCGGGCGATCTACTTTAGGAGAACCGTTTTGTGGAGTGTTCATCATAGGCCATGTCAATATTAATACCACTATATTAATATTACACTAGTTACCCTCCGGCTCGAAGGACCAATTGTAACTGAGGGGTACAATTCCCTGACTGTATTGATAAGTATGGTATCATTAAACCACTACCGCTTTATGTACTTTAATTACTGGCCATACAGTACACGATATATGAATATGATGAACACTTCCCACAATGAAATCGGTTCCAGTCAAAGGTATTAATCAAGTATTTAATGGAGCAAAAGGTACATAGGATACTTTACATTATTCTTTGAATGCACTTGTAAGGCAAAGGAGTATGCGTAGGCAAATCAATAACGAATGTCCATTCTCTGGTTACGCAGGAGGTAATTATACAACCTGAATCTTAGGGAATTATATCTATGGTACACTAGTAATATAGCGGAGATACTGGAAGGGGTTCCCACTGGTTGTAAGCCAGCAAGGGGGGTAGAAGATCTGTCGGTAGTAGGACGTCTGGTCAACGATGACTAGGGAGACTTCAGGTACAGAAGCCGGTGCAGTAGCCTCTTGATCCACAGACGAATACAGCTTGGTTCTCTTGTAGACTGTAGCTCCACAGGGAAGAAAGCTAGTCGGCCTCAGGCTCTCTGGGCGCCGACTCGACTTGACTCCTCTCGGGGTAAATCCAACACGTGCAGGCGTCGGCGATTATCCGCTCCATAAATCACAGGACCAAAGCAAATATATTCCAGCCGCAAAGGGCTATGTAGTCGTCGGGTAGATTAATCCAGTGTACATGTCCATACGGCTCTCGTCTAGGTCTCCTCGGGTGAAAGCGCCATGTGGTCGGCCCAGCCTGGATAAGAACTCTAGCTAATACGAGAAAGCGTTGGAGATGCTGGTCACTGTAGAATTCTAACCGCACGATACACTATACACAAATAGACTATTAAAGACTTAATAGAAATATGTCGCACTCGACGGTATAGCGCCAAACTCTGACAATTCAGTTACTAATTCGCACGCGGTCTCGATGCTCTATTCTGAGGCCAAACAGGCCATACTTCACCGCACGTTGTATCGTGGGTGAGGCTTCAACTTATCGGTAACATACTAAGGACGAAGGGTAAGGAGGTAAGGGGCTTCTACATTCACCTGCGCCGTATTTATACGCACGGTGAACAAACTAGTTCCACTCTCACTTCTGTCGCGTATCCCTGGGCAAGGCCGGGCATGTCCAGACACATCTTGACGGTGACTTTGAACCTGGCTCCGGAGGCCGGTCCCTGGCGCCGGTGGACCGCTGTCCAATAGGAGAATGAACTATTATGGTCTGGGCTAAAGGGATATTCCGTGTATATGTACAAGGAATATACAGAGGATATCAAACGATATACAAATACTATGCAATATATATCAATAAATAAATATATATATTCGGTTTAATCTGATCCTTTGTAACACCTTGAGTGCCAGCGCTTTAGTCAATGGGAGGTCGGGGATATTTGCGAACGCTTAAACTATATCTTAAATTATGGCTATGGGTCTAAAACACCCCTCGCTTATCAATGGCTTGCTTGCAGTTAACATGTACGAAACGGATTGTTTTTTCATTGGTACATTTCCGTTTTATACCGTTTTGAATACAAGTATAGTTTCGGATAGTTCTAGTAATTTCAGAGAAATTCCGCGATAATAGCCCTTTAGTGCAATACACAAAACACGTTGTCATTTTTCGGCTGATTTATGAACCGTTTTCAAATAAACGCTAGATTATCGATAGTATATGTGTACTTATGCACGCTAGAGAAGCGGGCTGAAAAATCTATTATCCATGACCTGGTCAGTGCTAACGTCATACACGAACACACACACACACACACACACACACACACACACACACACACACACACACACACACACACACACACACACACACACACACACACACACACACACACACACACACACACACACACACACACACACACACACACGTTGTGATCGCTATGAAAAAAACATCTGATTAACCCAATACTGGTCAAATAGAGTCCTTACCTCACTTCAGATGTTCTGCAAAAAGATTAATCCAATTCCTGATCGCCATTCCAAATATTGATCGCGTTTATTGATCCAACGTTATAGTCCGAAACACATAATCGAAGCTGCTCCCAGCCTCGCCAGTGAATGTGGTAACATGACACTGCTTGCCAGAAATGGGAAAACCCTGGACCGGAGTTTTTCTCTGATGCACATGGCCACTCAATCCAATCCAATGATGTGCATTACCATCCGCGAGACGATAGGCGGCGGTATTTGCCCCTTTTCGAGCTCAGAGCCATTCCCAATGATAACGTCAGGCTGGATGGATGAAAAATGAATGGATATCGCTTATAAAAGAAATAACGATTAAATAACGAGAAATCTCGTCATTGGCACTCAACGTATGGCGAGTTAGGACGAGAAATCTCGTCGTTGGCACTCAAAGTGTTAAGGGAGAATGTCAATGAGCCAAACGGAATAAGCAAGGCAGCGTCCAGTAACACGTAGAATCAAACAAATCTTGGAAAACACCCGAAGGCAAACGAAGGCACAGAGTCCAGTGCTAACATGGAAACGTTCAGAGACAGTCTTATTCAAGACTCACCAAGAGTACTGCCGACGGGCAATTCGAAAGCAAGGGTCCATGGAAATGAAGAGCGCGTGCACAGCAAGATGGGATGGGAATCCATGGGACGACAGGGAAGCGACCAACGTCTCGCACTGGAGACCACGGCAGTAGATGGTGGAGACAAGACGACCCGACATCGAGTGACCTGTAATCAGCATATATGAATCCTCCCGACGAGCTGATTGGAATTCATCTCAGGTGCCTGATGTTGATTGACGTTGAGAAGCATGCAGTGTTGGGCCAGCCCTCACAGTCAGCTATGATTACGTCTCCTTGAAGTTGGCAGGCTTCACATTTTAAAATACATTATTTTCCATAAATGTGTGCCATGTTTTCTTTGCAAAATCGTTTTCTTCAAAGTAACTATAACTGATGGGTTCAGATAAATGCAGACAGTGGAGTAAAAAGTACAAAGTTCCCTGAAATGAAAATACTTAAGTAAAGTACAAGTACTGTACCTCAAAATCTTACTTCAGTACAGCACTTGAGTAAAACTACTTTGTTACTTTCCACCACTGTTCACAAGGAGTGGATTAGGCTTGATAAAATTACAATCTATTTCTGTCTTAGTCCCTGTTAAGTGTGTGTGTGTGTGTGTGTGTGTGTGTGTGTGTGTGTGTGTGTGTGTGTGTGTGTGTGTGTGTGTGTGTGTGTGTGTGTGTGTGTGTGTGTGTGTGTGTGTGTGTGTGTGTGTGTGTGTGTGTTAAGAGAGCACTGCTACTGGAATCCATCTGAATTGATCAAATGAAAGACCTTTAAAGTTCATGCATAGATAATAATTAGTATTATACATTGCCTGGTGTTAAGTGGTGCCATAGCGTTGTCTGCACTTAAGTCAGGCAGGGATCAATAAGAACATTTCAGTTGAGCTGCTTCACTGTCATGAATGGATGAATAGCTGCAGATGTACGCTTTGACTGTATAAGAAGTGTAAAACCAAGAAGATTAATGTTTTATTTTGATGCAGCGATACCTTTGTCACTTTGTTTCATGTCTGTACTGAGCTGATTTCCTCTGGGACATTGCAAACCAGTAAATCAACCATTTAGAGGCTCTGAAATGGAGTCGAATATACTGAACAATGATAGCCTCTAACTCAATCAACACAACTTAAGAGCCATGCTCACCCACTCCATACAGAATTAGATGAACAGTAGCCGAATGCTGATATTAACCTAGTGATGTAATTACAACTACAGGTTGAGTGCTAAAGCAATTATCAAGCTGGGGAAATATTCCCAAATCAGGTTAGGGTGGTGAACTTCAACCCCTCTAGATTGAATTAGATGTAATTTATCTTTAAAGAACACGGCTACGCCTCCCTTTGCCTTTGAGTTGTCTTTGGGACCGAGATTGTGATAGAGAGATCTTGGTCATATCTTTGCAGTGATGGTCTTAATAGACTGTTGTGTAATATTTCAGTAATCCCCCATCTGTTATTCTTCCAATCAATCAGGGTTTATCCATTTTGAGTTGCTGATATAATTGTACGGCAGAATATGTTCTTCTAATGGTTGCTTATGAGTATCCTGGGGCAGAATATATTCTGAAATACGGTAGACTTGTAATCAAGTATGTAATAATTATTTAGCTATTATTTCCAGAGCAGGCGAGAATGGCCCAGGTTACCAGAAGGTTCTACTAGCTTTTGGAGAGGAGGGGATATTTCATTATTAAAAGGAGCCAAACTGGGTGAAGAAGACAGGTCATTATTATCACCCAAGGTCAGGATTATGGAAAAGCTCATGTTAAGATATGCAACTGAATGGAGATCAGGGCAGAAGCAGGCTGGGGGCGAGGACTGACTCCCTAATGAAATTACACCCACTCAAGGGAGAGAGGGAGTGAGGAGGGCTGGGGATTGGGGAGCGGGATTGTGACAAGCTGTGACAATGGAGAGCTGAGGAGTGTCAGCAGACCTGTGTTTTTAGGGTTGAGGTCAGCCTCATGCCCTCAGGCCAGGCACTGCAGATTAAAGAGCGCTGGCTGTTGGCGTCGGGACCAGCACACTTCACACAGTGCAGAGGAGCTGGTATTAGAATAATGAGGCTGGAAGATGTTGCATGCATTCATTGCTATTCCGGTGCTCTATCCTCTGTTTACTTGCTTTAAATGGTCAAATTGACTGCATTTATATAGCGCTTTTATCCAAAGTGCTTGACAACTTATACCTCACTCACACTCACTCATTCACAGACCAACCATGCAAGGTGCCAACCTGCTCATCGGCAGCAATTAGGGATTAAGTGTCTTGCTCAAGGACACTTTGACACGCTGCCGGGAGAAGCTGGGAACCTTTCCGATTACCAGACAACCGCTCTACCTCCTGAGCCACTGTCGCCCCACTTTAGTGTATTGAGTGGGTTCAGCAGTTTGACTCGCCTGCGAACGGCACAGCCTGTTTATTTATGCTGAACCTAAACAGAATTGTGAATGTGATAGTAGTATGAATTGTGAATGTGATAGTGGTATGAATTGTGAATGTGATAGTGGTATGAATTGTGAATGTGATAGTGGTATGAATTGGGAATGTGATAGTGGTATGAACTGTTAATGTGACAGTGGCATAATGTTACGCGAGACGTGGAGCAGAGCTTGTCATTTCTGTCAGGTAGCAGGTTTCAGAGCAATCAGTGCCACTTTTCTTCCTGACGTGCAAATACGAGAGATCGCTGCCCACTCTGGAGCTGGTGTTCCCTCTCTGGAAAAAGAACAGTGAGGAAAGAAAGGCACTTTGATGAAGGGACTCTGCTCAGCCCCCACACTTCTCTCCTCCCCTCCCTCCCTGTCTGCCTTTGCCCTGCGGAGTTAATCTGGCAAAGAGGAAGTGGCAGCATCAGGCAATTTACACAAGCGTGAGCAGCTTTATGAAAACAAGGTGCTGTGACTTCTCTTTCTCTCCCTTTCACCAAGTCTCCACCCTTCTGCCTCTCTCTCTCTGTGTGTGTGTTAGTGTGTGTGTGTGTGTGTGTGTGTGTGTGTGTGTGTGTGTGTGTGTGTGTGTGTGTGTGTGTGTGTGTGTGTGTGTGTGTGTGTGTGTGTGTGTGTGTGTGTGTGTGTGTGTGTGTGTGTGTGTGTGTGTGTGTGTGTGTGTGTGTGTGTGTGTGTGTGTGTGTGTGTGAAGGGTGGGGGTGCTCCAATATCAAGCACAGTTAGGTGGAATAAGGCCCAAACCCTGAGGCTATCAATCTCTGCTTCACACCAGCTGGGCAGTCCTGGTGGCACAGGTATTCAGACCCCCCCACCCCCCATCCTGCCCCCAGTCGGTGCTAGGACCCGCCTATCTCCACTCTCCTTTTTGTTTTGATCCCGTTCTCTGGCGTCCCTCCTGCACGGCTCTTGGCTGCGCCTTTGAACACAGGAAAGGATTAGGAGTTCTCCATGATTGAGTCCCCCACTGATGATGTCAGATGAGCAGCCCTTTTGGGCAGCCAGGCGTACTTCCAGCTTCACTCTGTCTCTGAGAACAAAGACAAAACGAAATGGGAACATGATTTCATTACCAACAGTCTCGAAAAAGCTCTTTTAAACATAAAAGCATCATAATTGCATTATTAATAGTCTGATAGGTTGTGTGCATTTTATCTGCACAGTGGCACGGGTTGTGACTGACCATAACAGTTAATGAACAGTGTTTACCCTGGGAATCACCATTTGTTCTAACTAGGGAGGTCCGATATTATCGGCCTACCGATATTGTCGGCCGATATCGGCATTAAAATGTGATATCAGAAAATATCGGTATCGGTTTTCAAAAAAAAATTTTTTTTTTTTTTTTTTTTACATTTCTATAGAAATGATGTCCGATATTATCGGCCTACCGATATTATCGGCCGATATCGGCATTAAAATGTGATATCGGTTGATATCGGTATCGGAAATTAAGAGTTGGACAATATCGGTATATCGGTATCGGTAAAAAAGCCAATATCGAGCGTCCCTAGTTCTAACACTAATTAGTGTTTGAGCCTTGGTGATGGCCAGGGTAAATTAGCCAAACACAAACTATGCTTTTTGTTCTCTAATGGCATTAGTCATGCTGGCGTGAGTGTAATGTGTTCTCTAAATCCTCCAGCCACTCAGATTCTCTCTGAGTTTGGAACGCGAGTCCAGTCATTGTAGCCCATCAATTCTTCTCCGCCAGGCTCTGCCCAGATCAATGAAATCAAAGTTCATCTCGGCCAGACGTTCAATTATTTAATGAACGGCATCTGCGCCCTGTGAGCACCGTCCATCCATGTGAACTGGGGACTGAGTGACATTTAAGATGTTTAAATAGCACCATGTCTCCATCTCTTCCCTGATATTTAGAAGCTAATACTCAGAGCAGACCTACCTTGGTATAGCGCTTAGCTTGCGTTTTCTGGCAGATAGTTCCTTGTACACATTCCTGAGCCGAGCAACCACGAGTGATGGATCTGGGTATTTGAAAATCATGAATTAAGTGACTTACACACCACACAAGCACACTTATTACACACACACACTGCTGCTATTTACACTGTAGAATATCATTTTTATTAATCCACAGTTTTTTACCACATCGTTGTATATTTCTGTCTACAAATCTAGTACGGCTGAGGAGCCAGGAAAAACAAGCATATCACGTTTTTATGAATGTAGGTACATTGAAAAAAGCTGTGACAATAAAATAATCTGAATCTAAATGAACCCCCCCCCCCCCCCCGTGCTGTATTTCTTGTAATTTTTTTTATAAAAAGATATAGCAGAGAAAGCACTGTAACGCCAGAGGTTGATGGTTAGCAAGGAGGTGACACTATAGGTAACTATATACTGCTATACATTTTAACCTTAACCCATAAGTGTGTCTGACTCTCAACCACCAAAACCTGCACAGACTATAGGCCCTAACGTATATTATGACTGATATTATCACCTTGTGTATACTGGTGTTTACTTTACTCATAGTATACATCCAGATTCAAATTTGAATGTCTATATTGATGTCTTTCTTCTACAGTATTTCCCTGCCCATACCTGTACCTCCACTCCCCTGGTAATATTGTATATTATCTTATCTCATCTTAAGCAGCTTTGAGATCTATTAGACCTCCTCTATTTGAATGTTCAGGCCGGGTCAGTCTAGAAAGCCTGTGGCCAGAGGTGAAGGAGGTCTGATTCTAATTTACACAGTGATGCATCAGCACATTGTGTTCCCCGGGTCAATACGAGTCTGTCAGAATCAAGCATGGACTGTCAGAGTCAATAGACAGCCTGACATGACATGTCCTGCACCACTGATTGAATTACTAGCCATTTGTCTGCCATGCTCTCGTATCAGTGTTTTTTTTGTTGTTGGCTCGTGTCCTGAATAATATATTCAATCAAACGTGACATTATATTTAAATTAAATCATCTTTTATCCTTTTAGCAAACCATGCATGTATGTTTTACCTTCTGTTCTATTTAAATACCCAGTTCAATTGTAGTTTTTTCCCCTCTGTCTTCTGGTGCTTTTGTTCTCCCCCGTCAGCCCTGCTAATTTCATACTGACTGTATACAATTTAATTGACGTCAGACTCATTCGTTTCTCAGGACAAAACTCATAAGAACAAGGCAAATACAATTTCACTAAAGTGCCCTGTAGAAATATCTCTCCTTGTCACGTTGCCACAGCAAATGTGCTTTTAAATAGACAGGGAGACAGCTGTCTATTTCTGTACAGTAATGGTGGCGGTGTGGGGAAGGATTTATCTTTTCTCCTCCGGGACCTTTTGTGCCCTCATAAAAAGAGAGCAATTCTCCTTAATGTGAGAATTATGACACCCGATCGCAGGGCCCTTTTCTGAACTTTTGAGTGGTATTTCTTGCCGCAAGATTTCCACCCTCAGTTTTGCATACCAGACATGAGAGTGTCAGCTCCTAATATGTGTCTCATGTGACTGTAATGATTTCTGACAGGGAAGTGTTTGAACGCCTCTCTTCTCCACAAAGCCCCCCCCCCCTCTCTTCCCATTGTACTGACTGTTCTGTACAGAGGCAGTGAATCGAAGGCACACTAATCAAGGACGCTCATACTCTGCATGTTGTGATATAAATGTTTATGATTGCATGCATATTTATGTAACATGTTTCTGTTCATGCGTTTATAGCCACGGCCCCCAGAGTTCCTGTGAATTAATTAAGAGCATCGCGTGGTTTGTAGTAGCCCCGCGACAGGGTGGCGTGAACTGAATTATGATTAGAGCGGGTAAATAAATACATAATTCGGGGACCTCATTGGGAAGGAATGGCTGACGTTCACATTAAATATGAGGTGCAGGCTGGAGATGGTCAAGGGGCGTTGAAATACTTCCCAGTAACACAGTACTACCCATTTCTTTTGAAAAATGATTATTCATTAGTGTCTTGGAGGGATATAGATCAAATGTAACTATTGTGTGTAGTTAAATGTAATTATTGCCATTAGACACACTATATTGTCAAGAAAATGCTGATGTTGCTTTTTGTCCCCCCCCCCCCTTCATGACATTTCGTTCCAACAACCCAGAGACAAAGCCATGCAGTGGTTAATAATTCAGACATAATGGAATATGCACATCTCCCCTCTCTCTCTCCCCGTCATCGGCTACTTAGGATGCAAAAACCGAGCCTCTTCAAATATTGATTTTCTCCCCCCGCCCCCGATTGTGTTTTTATGCAGAGCAACTCTAATTCCGCCCTCTCCGTGATATACTGTACCTCATGAAGGAGAATAGTGTGAAAATGTACTCAGGGCCACCGCTGCACACTACATTATCTCTGTTTTGCTGCCCCGTCTTCAGGTATCTTCAAGCGTGGTCGTACAGGATCTGCATCACTCCCTACATAACACACTGATCGTTTCCTGGTACACTGTAATAAACCCAGTAGCATCAAGCCGCATGCTGATCTAACCACAGTAACTGCCATGCACATGTAAATTAGATTTTACACCCTGCAAGGCGCTCAGGCGGACGCTGAGCCCAACTTTAGATGAACTCCTCTGCGGTTCCTCCTCAGCTGCCACATTCTTCACCCTCTGCCGCACCGGTCTGAACCGGGACTGGCTTGGCACGTATTATTTAACCGGGAGATGAATGGCCATTTGGGGCGTTGCTCATGTGTCATGGCGTAGGTCATCATAGTGGCCTGTGATGGATAGAATCCGGAGAAACCAATGGGGACACTGGACAGTAAAAACTAGAGATATCAACATCAACACAGGCTCAACCGACCGCAGTGTAATTTTGCACTGCGTTAAATCACTGACAGAGAAATATGAGTCCAAGGTTATTGAGCGTGGGGTGAGTGATGGAGACTTGTGAGCGGTCCGTGTGGCTGAAGTTGTCGTGGAAATTAGATTTAGCGTCATCCACAGAACCTGAAGGGATAGAACAGATCTTTCCCGAGTATCACGGCAGGCTAATCATCTTTGGTCTTTGTTGTTTTTGTGGGGTTTTGGTTGGTTGGTCCGGTGACAAAACAAACACTGGTGGTTTTCTAAACAAAGAAAAGTCCGTGGCGATGACGGTCTGCATGTCCCACGTCACCTGCCATTCCTCTGGAAGCATGCATGTTTTTTTTCAATACAATTCATTGTTTTGTATTTTTAATCAAGTACTTTGGTGCACCACTTTCTCCCCTTCCAAAGTCCAAGCTCCATATGGGCTCCACCCATACTCGCAATGTGCTTTGAGTGACAGTCACCCACCTGCACTGGCCGATACGAGAGAGAGAGAGTGAGAGCGAGAGTCCCAATCCCTCCCATTTTTTTTTTTTTTTTTTTTTTTTTACTAGTGAAGCTGCTGTCTTCTCTGTGTGTGACTGGGTTGGCTAGCTAGCGGCTAACGTTACGTTAACGTTACGAGGATGCATTGCAAAGCTTATTAGAAGCATTGAACTTTTCACTGCACATAGAAACAGCGTGGGGGGAAAGCTGGGATCTATAAGCACTCTGGAGCTATGCTGTCGAACACTTTTGAGGAAGTGCTGACAGTGGAACAGCTGAAGGTCTCTGCTGTCGAAACCGCTTCCGCATTATTTCCACTCGCTGCTCATAATTTCAACGTATCACAGTTGATTGTGGGCAGGCGGTGACAGATCAGAATTCTTACACGTCACAGATCCGAGTAAATTCAGAATCGCTTGGTTCAGTGGGATGTTCTTGTCTCAGCTGAACTGCAGAAACGGGACTGGGTAGATATTTCACATCTAGTCAGTGTTGGTACAACCCCACATTGCTAGAAAACAATGCAAACCACTGGAAAAGGCTATTTTTAGAATAGGGGACCTTTAACACCCATATTTCTCAATGAAAACCAGCCCCCCCCCCCACCACATATACGTATATTGATGAAAATGGCCAAATGTATTAGTGTAGTCAGGAAAGTAGTCAGGAAAGACCAAAACCATCTATTTTGTATTTTTTCTACTGGTCTCTTTTCATTCAAACAATGTGGTGATGTGTATTTATTGGGTCTCATAGTAAGATAGCCAATTACAATTGTATAAAAGAAATAAAAAAAAAACTCTTCTCATTGACAATAAAATAATCTGGGAGAATCGCGGTGACCTCAGTAGACGTGAAGCCATGGGTAGAGCTGTTCCTCGTCATACTGTCTTGCTCTAGGCTTTGTAACGTGAGTGATGTTAACGTCACCTGGAACGCATGTCATGGGTGCGTCAGCTTTTCTTTTAGGTCCT
>NC_140167.1:37794834-37888588 GCF_963971535.1 Notolepis coatsorum
TCTGTAAAATGGCTGGTAGGGATTCTCTGCCTGGGCAATAAAAGAGATCTTTGAATATTCATCAGCCATTGTTAAATGCTATTTGTAGACATATTGTCACTTTAGAGATTTACCCCAGCTATCGTCAGTTACCCAGCCAATGAATGGGGAGTAAAAAAGAAAGAAAGACAGATAAAAAATGTAAAAAGGATAACTCCAAGGGCAGCCAAGGTGTTGCACAAAATGTTGCTTGTGTGTGAACACGAAGTACTGTAGGTCTTTCAAATATCAACTGTCAAATCTTATAATCCCCTTTGAGACAAAGGACATGCTTGAGATGGCGTGGCAGCCTTTTGGCACCAGGCCGATCAATTAGCAACAATTTGTTGATGCTAAAATGGACTTAGAGTGAAAGCCCAGATCAAATAAGAACAGAAGGAATGAAATCCCATATAGTTTAAAGTCATTGTAAGAGGAAACCTGAGCACTGTGCAGCATATGGCAGACGATTTGATAGTGTTTATAAACATAGACCACTGGCGTGCTTCACTTCAACCTAAGTGCACTTTGCTTAAGATAAACGCACCATAGAAAGATGAGGGGGTGTAAATTGATGCATAACTGCGTTCTCCAGGGGAAAAGACTGCCCACAAATCTTGTCCTATGTGCATTCACAGTGTAATACCTACAGTCTGTGCAAGTTGTTAATTTGCATTTAAGTGGATCCATGCAAATAGCTCTCAACATCCCTCTGCTCATTGGCTCTATCGAGAATTTGCCAATACTTTGTTTAATTCAGCAGAAGAAAGTGCCGCTTTCGGATTCAATTGGTTTTTCCTACAGATAAAAATAATTATCAGTATGGCTGTCGATGACTCACTATGAACAATACAGTGCAGTGACCGGAAACATGCTGATCTGATGACATCATCCAGCCTCTCCACTTGTGTTCGAGTCACCTTGGAGAGGGCTCCCAGCATGCACTAATTCAGCCTGCACCAATGACAACACAAGACAAGAATGAGGTACGGATGCAAGCTCGGCTAGGTGGGATGGGTAGGGAGTGAGTGCATTGAGCGCAAGTCGCTGGCCGCCTCTGATCGACACCAGAGTGGCCAGCAGGTGGGCAGGGACAAAAAAGGAGAGGCAAGGGGAGCCAAGTGCACAAGATGAGGGGCGTGACCCAGCATTGCACTGGGGTATGGCAAGCCCCCCATCTGACCTGAATGGAAGAGAAAAGAGTTATATAATATATTTAGAGGGTGGGTGGGTTGCTAAGCAGAAGTCTCTGGCAATGACAGGATCATTACAGTATGGTAAGAAAATGCATGCTAAATGGAACATTGATAGCTTTGGTGATAATCACAAGTAATGGTTATGGCAGACAAGCAATGGTGAGAATACACATGGAGTTCCTTTGCAAACTTAACAAACACAAGGAAGTCAAATAATTCACTAGTCGGTAACTTAATGATAAATGTGGTAATAACAATGACAGATACTGTAGCAAAGAGGTGGAACATGAAGCAGTATGGATAGCGTGAAATCTCTATGAGTGCTGAGATGACATTATAGTATAGTATGGATAGCTTAGAACCTCTGTGTAGTTAGTGATGTTTAAATGAACGTAGCTTCAGCTTTATAGAATACAGTTGGATATGTGTTCGTATTCTGGGGGAAGGGGAAGGGATTCCCGAGGCCAGGATTAAAAGGAGAAAGGGTCCGAAAATGATGACGTATTGGGGAGTGGCCGTGAGGTATTGGATGAATTGATAGGTTGGGGACCACCACATAACAGGGGTTTAGCAAGGTGTGTGCCTGCACTGTGCAGGTAGACAGGTAGGAGAGTTGTGCGTGCATCATGGTGCTGGCTTCCTCCCAAAATGTATTTATATAATACCAATTCCCATCTGAAGCTTCTGTTCTACGAGCACAGTTGGCATGGAATTAACCGGACCACAACTGTTGTGATTGGAGGGTCAGGAAAAGAGGGCAGGGTTTAATCATTAGATCGAGGTCATTAGGAATGGGATGACTATTAATCAGGTGCAAAGCTATTTATTAACATGGTTAAGGTAATATCACTGGTCAGCAAAAAAAAGAAACTTCCTGAAAACAGAATTCACGTTATTCCTGTCACCTTGTTATTGTGTAGATATATGGAGTTTAGGTTATCTGTGTTTTTAGTCTTGCGGGGAGAGCAGCTAATGTTTAAAAATGTAATGTTTCTCCTGTGTGACAAGCTACTAGCACCAATAAGCTCTAGATTAACAACATTGCCATCTTTAGAGCCCTGTGTTCTCCCTGTGTTCTCTCCAACGGGTCAAAATATATGTTAATTTGAATATTGAAAGATTTTCCTGATTGTGGCACTAAAGAAAAGGTCATGGCCCATGGGGTTACCAAATCAATACGTTTCCTCTTCTTGGGAACATGAATGTGCGTAGCAATCCAAGATATCCAAGAAGTTCTAGCTAGGACTAAAATGGTAAGACCGACTTTGCCATCCAGCAGGCAAAAACGATATTATAAGTTGTAGCAACCACAATATTTGCTAAAATAATTGCGAAATCATACTTTTCTTGAATGTTTTCTTGATCCTTCCACTGCAGGCCATGATCTATAATAGATTTTTAGATATTCAGTTGTCTTGAATTAGCTGAATTTCCTGTTTGCTCCCCATATGCTGACTGAATTAGCAGGATGAGCACTGTGGAAGGGGCAGGTGGGACCAGACCAATCTCCCTATCCACCCTCTGCCCTACAGTGAAGCATTTGCGTCCCATCTGATCCGATCACATCTCCATCCCAGTGGGGTCTTGGACATCAACTGTGACTTGGGCCTGCTCTCCTATTGGTGGGAGGTGTGTAACATACAGGGAAACATTTTAATTAAAATGGCCTGCATCAGAATATGGAGCCCCAGAAGGAGAGATATAGGGCCATAGGGTGAGGGACATCTGCCCCCAGGAGCAGGCAAACAGATGGATGCCTATGTGGGGTCCTTCACTGCTAATTAAAAGGAGGATGATGGGGCATAATACAGGTAGGGTAGGCAGGGTTTATGATGTCTTAATTGGAGTATATTAAAGCTTCAGTAGGCAACTTCGGAGAAATTTACAAGATTGGGTTTATCTGCCCAGCAGAAATAGAGCAAGCTCTGCATCACTTTTCCAGCCCATGCATGCCCAATGAAGGTTTTCTACAGACTCCCAGAGGCACCAGCAGCTTAAGCCCGAGCGGTCCGGTACCGGACCGACAATGACATCACGCCATAAATACATCTCTACAGAATGTTTGAATTAATGTTGCGTTTTTATTTTTATTTTTTTATGTAGCCAAGAGTAAAGACCCTAACCCTGTCAAAACAGCAGTCAAGGTGTATATTATCAGCACTATGTTTGTTTACCAATGGTTTTAAGTGTCATTAGTGAAATATTAGTTATATAAATCTAGTCGTAAAAAGGTGAGTATTGACGTGAGGAAATGATGCTGCCATTTTGTTTGTAGTCCTATGAGGAGAGGAGACCCAGGACATTCCATGGGCTTTCGAATAAAACTCACTGTTTAGTTGAAACGTCCAGGGCAGGAGAGCTTGATAAACGTGTATAATCCACTGATGATGTATTCCAGACCACTGTCCACTGTAGTCTGTCTCCAGACTGCATCCGCCATATAGCTTGTTAGCCAAGTGTTAGCTCGTTAGCACAACACAAGTACATTCCTTTGTCCATTTCCGCTCGAACAGACTGCAAACTACCTGGCGTTCTATCGCCATGCTCTAAGACAAACTCTAACCTTAACCAACTTTGAAAGAGTGCCTAAGCTTAACAGTCTAAAGAACTTGCAGTCACGGCACGCTTGTCTAAGACAAACAGCTGCCTGCATCATTCTCACAACAACACAACTATCTCCACCGACCAACCTAGGAATAACCTAGAATTGGAACATTAGAAATTGGATTCGGCCAATCAGAGATCGTCGCTGTGAAATTCTGCTACGGAAAAAAATACTGGCGTCGGCCAATCAGAGAGCGTCTCCGCGAAATGCGGCTACAGATATTCTTGACGCTACTGGCTAGACCGCTTCAAATCGCGCCCGGATTCCAACATAATAGTCATATTTCAACGCACAACGCATTATGCACTGATTGGCTGTGACGGATACAGCGATCAAACTGTGACGCGCACTCAGAGCGCTATCGCGTATAGCCCGGGCCGAGAAATACGAAAAAATAAAAAAAATAAAAAAAACGTGATGTCACTTCCTGCTCTGGAAAACGAGTGTTTTTTAATTGCGATAATAACGTTATATTGTGCATTGGAAATACAAACATACTTAAAATGAGTAAATATTATTCATTTTAAACATGTTTATATTATTTATAGGGCTATAAAACAAAAAACAAAAAGATACTTTTTCTTGTTCTACTCTCATATAACCAGGCAGGGCCTGAAGGGGGGGCGGCGCCTGAAGTAGATTCCCAGGCTGTTTTGGTTCTGCTCTGCTTCAGAACCTGTTGGTTAGTACTCTCGGCGTTGTGTCTCAATATTTTAAAGCTGGGAATCACTTCTCTTCAAACTGACTGAGCAGGCAAAAAGGCAGATAGGTGAATAAGGAGGAAAGATAGTTTAACAGTTGTTTAATAAGAGAGAAAGAGTGTATACAAATTACATTAAAGAATGCTATAGTTGTGATCCAAAACACTATGCCGTAATTGAACACAACCAGGCTAATATAACAGTAAAGAGAATGCTAGTTGATAAATTGTTGAAAGTCTTTGTTCTCTGCTGATAACAAAGAGGATTCTGTTTTTCCCTCCAAAAAGTTCCTTTGTCCTTTGCCCGCCTTGCTTGTGGATGAGATGGTAAGAGAGGTCTTCGTGGGTTTGTTGGTTCCTTCAGAGTGTTCTTTTGTTGTTTCTTTGTGAGTCGTGAGTCGTGAGTCCCTCTCTCCACCATTCCACCCCATTCTTATAGCCCAAGGCCGTGTCTCCGAGTTGATGACATCATCACATTAATTGCTCCAATCACAAGCCAGCTAAGCTTGCATTTTGAAAATAGGGGTTTGGCCTATAGGCCAACCCCCTCCACCTAACTGCAAAAAGAGGCTGTCCTTTACCTTAATCAAAGTTTAAACATTGCATCATTTTCATTTCCTTATATCTTTTACTTAAACACATTACTTGACTTGTTAGTACTTTGATGTACCTCAAAATATATTGATTACCTAAACACAGCTATATTTCTAAGTCTGTTTGACTTTCAGAACATATATCTAACCATTCTGTTAGCTTAATAGAATACATTTCAATACCATATAACAAGCTTAACAGATTGCAGAATGTGTAACAATCAATTTAATCATATTGAACATTAATTGAAAATAGCACAGACACATTAACTAACTTCTCGTTTTAGTATGACCAAACACTAATTATATTTTAACTTACTTATTCAAATTACTATTTTAACAATATCCTAGGAAATAGTTAGTTTGGAGATCTTCTGTGTGAGTGTGTGTGTGTGTGTGTGTGTGTGTGTGTGTGTGAGTGTGTGTGTGTGTGTGTGGATGTGTATGTATGTGTGAGTGTGTGTGTGTGTGACTATGTGTGTGTGAGTGTGTGAGTGTGAGTGTGTGTGTGTGTATGTGTATTCGAAAATGTGTGTGTGTGATTATGTGTGTGTGTCTGTCTGTGTCCCCAGGCCGTCTTTGATCACTGTGTGTGTGACAGGAGATAACATGTCTACATGACCTTTTGGTCTTCTGCTTTGATCTACCCCCTAAAGGGAAGTCTTACCCCAGCTGCCACTATGCCATTGTCACCCCAGGAGGGCATTTGCACAATCAGTCTTATGTAACCACACACAGACAATCTATGACTTATTGTTTTGAGGCCCAAATATTTCCACAAAGCTTGTATTCATGAGTCTATGTTTGGGAATTTACTACAGATCCCCACTCGGATAGTTTACCTATCCTTAATATGTCAAACATAGATATCAATCTCTACACACTACTATCTAGATAACACTTAAGACATTTTAAATCATATTAGGATAAAATATATATCTGATTTGTCACACTCAGATCCTAAAATTCAAATTAGCCATTTCAGTTTTTGTGATCATGTGCAGTCTTTAATACTTGTTCTTGTACCAAGATCAATAGAGCATTTGAGGAGGGGGGTCATGTTTTCTAGATTTGACCCTGCCTCCTCTTTATTGCTCAGAGCTGGTGCAATATCACGACTGCTGGGTGCAACTCAGAAAGCAAATTGCCTTTCTTATTACACCCCATCTTCTGTCAAGCACATCTTGACTCGTGGAGATCCTCTCTTAGGGGGTAGAGCCCCCTGCTGTAGTATCTTCTATTCTTCACAGCGATGGGGAGGTCGTTGCTGGCTGCTCGACCCCTTCGCTGGTTGACCCTCGGATCAGTAGTTGAGGCCTTGCTTCTGTTGACAGCCGGAGTCGTTGCTGTCTCCTCGTTGGTTGTCTGTCGTTTCCCTCTGAAGCCTCAAGACTCGGTCACTGCGTTGGCCAAGCCAGGCGTCTCCTGGTTCTCCGCAGTGTTGTGGTTCCCCATGGAACCGCTGGGTAGACACTAGCCAGTGTCCTGCATCAACGGTACCGATGGAGTCCTCGGTCTTCCTTGTACCACTCTCTGATGACTGTGGATCCCCCAATCTCCCCTCCGTATCCTGTAGTGAATATATCGCTCCGGGGCACAGTGGGGATCACTTCTACCACAACAATTGATTGAGAATCCATAATTTCCATCCCTCAGACTCTCTTTACTGGTCTGAGCTTTTGACAACTTTCTTTTCCAAATCATTTATCTATATATTTCATGGCTTCTAGATCATTAAATTTCAAAATTCTGAAAAATTCACATGGCTCTCATTTTATTATGCTGTCAAAACAGTATACTCTCCACCTCTCGATGTGAAATACACAATGAAACATCGTTACCGTCTTCCTCTGGTTCCGGACAGCTGCATCCTGGACCGGACAGCACTGACATCCATTCTCCCAGTAACCTGCGTGCATGGCAACAATTCACAGTCCGCCTTAAACACACATCTTATACATCACAAGCCAATTATCAATTGCACATGTTCACACCCTACACAATACTAATTTGGCCAATAGCGACCAAATCTATTTGAGCTTCATTAATGTACAGAGAATCATGCTCCCCAACACTATTATCAACCACGACACACCCCCAGCCGCTAAAACTGGGTATTCAAATGGGCGGAGAACAAAAATCCATAACTAGCTCATGTTCCTTCACTTTGTTCCCAGTCCATTTTACAGACACATACTACCCCGTCCTGATGTGTCGAGATCACTCCCAGCTTGCCAGGTATCCTAAGAAAAAACACACAGAAAGAAAGAAAACAGAAAACAAAACACAAAGAAAACGCTGCCAAATCAATAAATGAAAAAATAAACCAAACTTGTGAGCTTCCTAGCTCATTTTTAACTAAGAAATAAAAAGGGAAATCAAATGAATAAACGAAATGTACACTCCCGGCCTAAGTCAGGAATTGCTCATATCACACTAGAAAAGAGAAGTAAAAATAAAAGTAAACAAACACCTATCCTATTGCTCATAACTGTTAATATGCTTCTATCAATACTATAAAATACTAGAAACAACTATGAGTCTTTTCAATTTCTTAATCATGCAGTCCACCTCTTGATCAATCTGAATGTTGACCGAGCATGGATAATTTACTGATCACTAGCTGCCGCAGTGTCACATCATCACACTGTCTAATATTGATTAACTGTTTAACATAATTTGCGCTTTTGTCAGTCTGATTAGTTCATGCATTTGTCAGTCCGCCATACATCCGTTTTTAGTAACTTTCATTCATAATCTAATCACCTAACACCTCTATCCATTTTTATTTTTTAATTTTACTCTAATCTAATTAGGAGCATATTTTATCATTCAATATATCCCACCTCTACCCTAGTCAGTTGCATATATTTTTATTCTGCCGGTGGCCTCTGCAGACATGACCTTTGAAAATGACCTTTCACTCCACAGCCCCAACAACACTGGCGGTCTCCCCCGGGTTGTGGGACCCGGTGGGTCAGTTGCCTGTGACCGGATGACCCTGGGGTCATCGGGCCCAGAACACGTCCTGGTGGTGTGCCATCATCGCCATGGTTCCCTGGAGCCTGTTCGGAGGAGAAAGCCACGTACCTATTTGGTCCAGTCACAGTTCCTTGAGAGGGGCCCGTGGTTGGGAGGGGCCCGCCACCTGTACAAACACGCTCTGTTGTGGATAGATGGGCCTGCTCTGCACAGTTCCGAGAAATGTGTCCGAGGGTCCCACACGTCCAACAGTGCACCTGCCGCACACGGTAGCCAATCGGATTCCTGCCTTTGCCTACACCTTTTCCTCGTGGTTGCCACCTCGTGGGTGGTCCTATTGGGGTTTGTTGTTGACCCGGCACGGGTTGTGGCCCCAACTGGGCCTGTCTCTGGCCATCTGGTTCTCCAGAGGGAGAGGGAGAGAGGCGATTGGAACCCGTCTCCCCTCCGGGCTGTGTGGGCTGGAGTAGGCCTTGGAGATAGTCCACTACCCGTCTAGCCTCGGCTAGGTGATCTTCGAGAGGGAGGCACGTCTGTAACTGGCAGTCATCTGCAACGGACACTTCAGCGTGGAATACAGCTGTCTCTGGGTCGCTTGCTGCAACGACTCCCTGTGGCGGAGTAAAAGACATTATTTCCAGTCCCTCCGTCTCACTGGACACTAAAGGGGAGTCGATCAAACTCCAGCCAATCAAGTCAACGTCCAATTCGGTCAATGTAATGTCTGCAGAGGTTATCGGTATTATCTTGATTTGGGTACGCATTCTACACCGGCCTCCTTTAACTACAAGGTTCTGTAATGGCCTGAATATCTTTGGCCATCTTTTCGTCACTTTTATTGTGACATCTCCAGTCGTTGAAATAGACAGATTGTCTACCCTTTCTATGGTCAGTGCATCTAACCCTCCGGTTGCTCCTATCTGTGTATTTTCCATTCTCACCTTTCCTTCAATCACTCGTAACGTCACCGTTTGGAAAGCAAGTTTCTCTGTATTCAAACTATTTTTACCAAACTTGAGTTAATTTCACTCACACTTTTATATTGGTGTAAACAGGAATTGATAATCTCGGTCTTGTGATACTATACCCCCTGACTGTCAACAGTCTCTTCGATTTCCCTGTTGGGGTTCGGAATTGTCAGCGCCGGCCATCCGTCCTGGAGCAGCTGTGAAAAGAGAGAAGCAAAAAATACACTTAATTATCAGTGACATTTGCCATTCACAATCCATCATTTGTCTTTAAGCATGGAATGTCGGGCATCTCCTAGACTATGATCATATGAGAGCATTTGTGCAATTTTCGTTTTTGATTTATCAATGACACCGCCTTAATCTTTTTTCCAGTTGTCTCCATTGGAAACCCAGATTCTCAATCCTGTTGTCAAGATCCTCCTTATTACCACTCCGGGGAACTTATTTTCCATCAGCTGTTCCCTGAGATGGTGGTCAATCAGAAAGTTGTTATTCACAGCCTATCATTCCTAAACATCTGTATCGGACATTGTAATTTAGGTGAATAATCTCACTTTTACTCTAATTTGCAAATGACTATGTGTATGTGTAACTATATTTATTTCTGTCCGTGAAGGCCTAGTATGTATTTCGCTCATATTACATTACACATATCAGTAACACATATTTTCCATTCACAATCTCTCACACAGTTATTATATATCCCCCGTAACACCTAACCCTTTAGGTGTTAAAATAACGCTCTCCTCACGGGAACAGAAATCAATTTTCAGTGCCTTATGTCACTGAAGTCCCCGTGCATTTAGAACAGTGTCACACAACCCGTTCATAACCACAGGTGGCGACACCATCCCCATATTGAAAATCCTGCCGACCAATGACATTCCACTGGCCAACTCGTCCTGTGGCCCACGGCATCACCCCCAGTTTCGAACCTGGAACATGACACCCCGGGCCCCCACTCAAGGATATTCAAAAATTATTCCACTCACAACCCATACACTCACATACAGCACCCCACCGTAACCAATCACACAAATATCCACACACAATATAATCCGACGCGCGTAGTGTGGCAGCGAGCCTTTGACGAGTGCACGCATAGCGCACCCCGTTAATGCGCGGTGGCAGACAGCGAGCCCACCCCCGCCACGACGTTTAGCAGTCCCCGTACCCCTGGTAAAACGAAAAATGTGCGCAGTGTGACAGCGAGCACCGACGAGTCACACACAGCGCACAAAGCGTGGAGGCAGACAGTGAGCCACGACGAACTGTCTACCCACACCCCCATCGCAGGCGCAACCGAGCAGAGCATTTATGCTCCGACTTACGGCCCACCAACATGAACTGGTACTGAGCCCCAGCCGGGGCCCGTCCAAATGTAAGGAAAGAAGTACGAACAAAGCGTTTAGGTTGACATGGTAGCCTATACATTTCAGTGTGATTGCATGCAAAGTTAGAGTAATTACGCTCCAACTTACGGCCCACCAACATGAACTGGTACTGAGCCCCAGCCGGGGCCCGTCCAAATGTAAGGAAAGAAGTACGAACGCCTTGTCGAACAAAGCGTAGCGCTAACGCAGGCAATACCACTGCCAGCACTAGAAATTCCCTAAAAACAACAATAAAACTGAATATGGAACAACAACATACGCACAATAAGTCCCAAACTCAGCCTACCGCCTTTGAAACCTTACAGTAAACAGCAATAAACAATAAACCTAGCACTACACCGCGTTTGAAACCCATAAAAAACTCTATATGCAGGCCCTAACCTAGGAGAGAAAGAGAAGCATTTCGGGGGGGGCCTAGGGGGGGGGAAGTACATGGAAGAGAGGCGGTGTTGAAATGAGGGGAGCGAGCGAGAGGGGGGGTAAGAGAGAGAGAGAGAGGGAGGGAGAGGGAAAGAGGGGGGGAGGTGAGAGGGAGAGAGGTAAAAGGGAGAGGGAGGGAGGAGGGTGAGAGGGGGGGGGGGAGAAGGAAAGAAAGAGAGGGGGGGTGTGAAAGAGAAAGAGAGAGGGGAGGCGAGGGGGAGAGAGAGAAAGAGAAAGAGAAAGAGAGAGAATAAGAGAGAGAGAGAGAGAGAGAGGGAGAGAGAGAGGGAGAGAGAGAGGGGGAGAGAGAGAGGGGGAGAAAGAGAGGGGGAGAAAGAGAGGAAGAGAGAGAGAGAGAGAAATAGAGAGAGAGAGAAAGAAAGAGGAAGAGAGAGAGAGAGAAAGAGGAAGAGAGAGAGAGAGAGAGAAAGAGAAAGAGAAAAGAGAGAGAGAGAGAGAGAGAGAAAGAGAGAAAAGAGAGAGAGAGAGAGAGAGAGAGAGAAAGAGAGAGTGAGAGAGAGAGGAAGAGAGAGAGAGAGAGAAAGAGAGAGAGGGGGAGAGAGAGAGAGGGAGAAAGAGAGGAAGAGAAAGAGAGAGAAAGAGAAGGGGAGAAAGAGAGGGGGAGAAAGAGAGGAAGAGAGAGAGAGAAATAGGAGAGAGAGAAAGAGAGAGAAAGAGAGAGAGAGGAAGAGAGAGAGGGGGAGAAAGAGAGGGGGAGAAAGAGAGGGGGAGAAAGAGAGGAAGCGAGAGAGAGAGAAAGAAATAGGAGAGAGAGAGAAGAGAGAGAGAGAGAGAGAGAGAGAGAGAGAGAGAGAGAGAGAGAGAGAGGAAGAGAGAGAGAGAAAGAGAGGGGGAGAGAGAGAGGGGGAGAAAGAGAGGGGGAGAAAGAGAAGAGGGGGAGTGAGAGAGGAAGAGAGGGGGAGAGAGAGTGTACAATGAAAACGTCCTGTGAGCAGAATCCAAACATATTCATCCTGTACACTTCTGCCCCCTACCTTATTCCCAATAAACTCCACCTTTCCCTCAACAATGGACGCTCGCCACCCCTACCAAGATGGACGCTCGGCACCCTCCCAAGATGGACGCTCGGAGCCCCGTCAAGATGGACGCTCGGAGCCCCGTCAAGATGGACGCCCCCTCGCGAGACATACCGAGAGTCCCGTCATGCCATGACGTCAGCACAGTTAGCCTAGCATGTTAGCTTAGCATGTTAGCTTAGCATATTAGCTTAGCATGTTAGCTTAGCATATTAGCTTCGTTAGCTTCAACCTAGCGCGCGCTTACTACGTCACATCCGGCGACCGCTTTAGCCGTTTAGCGCGGCTAAGTAGCATTAGCTTAGCTGCTCCCATGATCCCATAAAAACGTTCCCAACGACCCGTTCCGCCGCGCGGGCCGTCCCCTCGCAACGTTAATATAATACCACATACCCCACAACAGAATCCTATTTCCCTCAAAACGCCAGTGTAGCGATCTAATTAGAAATATAAAAACATAATAGTAAAATACCAGTTTGACCCCTCCGTCGTCATTTCCGGCGAGCTTAGAACGACTTCCGGGTCTGGTTTAGAAAATCCCGATCACCTTAAACATGTATATAAATATTTTAACCGCCACGAATATGAAAACTTTTAAGTGCATTACATATCCCCGTAATCCCAAGACACTATCGATCGACCTTACACATTTGAATTACGTCTACTTTTCGCTCCGCATGCTCCGGTGTCCAGAGGCTAATACCACAGCTAACGGCTGCTGCGTTCGACGGGCCTCGGAAAAACCGGCGTTCTTCTTAAAATTCCCTACGGCCAATCGGTGCCCTAAATTACACAATAACATTACTATACTCTCACACGTCCCACCAATCACTCCTAACCATAAACATTCGCCAAACATACATTCATACACGCTTCCTAACACAATTAAAAAGTACACAATTTAAAAAGTACAAAATCATCATTCACGCACATTACCGTTTTCTCGAACGCCGCACGCGGCGCGACCGGTAAACATTTCATTAAGCACTATTTTGTTACAGAAAACGCCCGCCCGCGCCCAAGGCTAAAACCAGACCTACTCGTGCTAACTCTTCTACTATAGAGAATACTATGCATCGGCGTGCTTCAGTCACTACTCTAAGAGACATACTACGCACGTTGTCTATCCCGGCTTAACTCTGAGCACGAATCTAAGACATGTTCCTATCCCCTTACTTGTTCCGACTGGCAACGGCGCCCCGTTCATAGTGCTAACATTTTTACTATAAAATATACTACGCCGGTGATTACAGAACCGCCCTCCCCAGCCAGAATATTCAATTTAATTTACCCTTACATCATGATTACATGAGGTTAAATTCTTTAGTTTCTTTCCCCAACCCCTTGTTGTTCGAACTGAGCAGCCCATTCTTCTTCCACACTCACCTTTGAAGACGATCGACCAGTTGTTCTCCTCGTCGACCGGCGTGTAGGCTGATGAGTGAAGGGAAAAAATCTCGTCCAGGGCCGCCACTGGGTCATCCGGGTCACGGCACCAAAATGAAGTGGATTCCCAGGCTGTTTTGGTTCTGCTCTGCTTCAGAACCTGTTGGTTAGTACTCTCGGCGTTGTGTCTCAATATTTTAAAGCTGGGAATCACTTCTCTTCAAACTGACTGAGCAGGCAAAAAGGCAGATAGGTGAATAAGGAGGAAAGATAGTTTAACAGTTGTTTAATAAGAGAGAAAGAGTGTATACAAATTACATTAAAGAATGCTATAGTTGTGATCCAAAACACTATGCCGTAATTGAACACAACCAGGCTAATATAACAGTAAAGAGAATGCTAGTTGATAAATTGTTGAAAGTCTTTGTTCTCTGCTGATAACAAAGAGGATTCTGTTTTTCCCTCCAAAAAGTTCCTTTGTCCTTTGCCCGCCTTGCTTGTGGATGAGATGGTAAGAGAGGTCTTCGTGGGTTTGTTGGTTCCTTCAGAGTGTTCTTTTGTTGTTTCTTTGTGAGTCGTGAGTCGTGAGTCCCTCTCTCCACCATTCCACCCCATTCTTATAGCCCAAGGCCGTGTCTCCGAGTTGATGACATCATCACATTAATTGCTCCAATCACAAGCCAGCTAAGCTTGCATTTTGAAAATAGGGGTTTGGCCTATAGGCCAACCCCCTCCACCTAACTGCAAAAAGAGGCTGTCCTTTACCTTAATCAAAGTTTAAACATTGCATCATTTTCATTTCCTTATATCTTTTACTTAAACACATTACTTGACTTGTTAGTACTTTGATGTACCTCAAAATATATTGATTACCTAAACACAGCTATATTTCTAAGTCTGTTTGACTTTCAGAACATATATCTAACCATTCTGTTAGCTTAATAGAATACATTTCAATACCATATAACAAGCTTAACAGATTGCAGAATGTGTAACAATCAATTTAATCATATTGAACATTAATTGAAAATAGCACAGACACATTAACTAACTTCTCGTTTTAGTATGACCAAACACTAATTATATTTTAACTTACTTATTCAAATTACTATTTTAACAATATCCTAGGAAATAGTTAGTTTGGAGATCTTCTGTGTGAGTGTGTGTGTGTGTGTGTGTGTGTGTGTGTGTGTGTGAGTGTGTGTGTGTGTGTGTGGATGTGTATGTATGTGTGAGTGTGTGTGTGTGTGACTATGTGTGTGTGAGTGTGTGAGTGTGAGTGTGTGTGTGTGTATGTGTATTCGAAAATGTGTGTGTGTGATTATGTGTGTGTGTCTGTCTGTGTCCCCAGGCCGTCTTTGATCACTGTGTGTGTGACAGGAGATAACATGTCTACATGACCTTTTGGTCTTCTGCTTTGATCTACCCCCTAAAGGGAAGTCTTACCCCAGCTGCCACTATGCCATTGTCACCCCAGGAGGGCATTTGCACAATCAGTCTTATGTAACCACACACAGACAATCTATGACTTATTGTTTTGAGGCCCAAATATTTCCACAAAGCTTGTATTCATGAGTCTATGTTTGGGAATTTACTACACGCCCTTTCGCCCCTAGTGGCAGAGCCGCCACTGGATCCCCATTAGCTGGTGCGATAGCAACCAGCTAGTCTTCCTGGGGTCCACACACAAAAAAACACAAAAACAACAATCACCATTGCAAAAAAACAAAATTATTAAAAGTCAGTACACACAATGCATAATGAACCTACTGTAACAATTAATATAGCTAAAATTACATTAGTGTAAAACAAAAACAAAAAACCACTTTACAGTGTTAAAAACAATTTAAAAACAATTTAAGATTCTTTTTAAAAGTGAATCTACTGTAAATGCAGCAGAGGTTCCGAGGCAGGCCATTCCACAGAGTTAATGCTCTAAAAATAAAAGATCTCCCCAGAGCGCTGGTTCTAGGACCTGGCAATTCAAGCTGCCCACTACTGGAACCTCTAGTGTAATGCTTGTGCACAGTATTACTAAAAACAATCTGATTATGTATAAAAACAGGAGTCTTACTGCTCGTGACCAACTTGAACAGCACAAGTATATTAAAAGACAATCTATTTTCAACGTTAAGCCAAGAGAGGCGGGCATGCATACGGCTCACATTAGACCTTAGTGAGCAGCCCAGTACCAACCGTGCTGCCCTGTTCTGGACCACCTGGAGCTTCCTGAGGTCACCACTGGCAGCAGATGACCACATCGCAGAGCAATAGTCAAGATGACATAAAACTAAACTTTGCACTATCTGACATAAAAGGGGACGGGCAACAAAAGAAGCACATTTCCTGGAAATACCAATTGCTCTTCCCATTTTTAAAACAATATAATTAATATGCTGAGACCAAGACAGAGTGCAATCCAGCATCACTCCAAGGAGTTTAGTACTTTCAACTTGTTGAACTGCTGAATTACACAAGTTTAAATGAAGCTTTGGATTTGTAGATAACCTGTGCCTTGGTCCGACATCAAGAAGGTGGTTGCCAAAATGGGCAGAGCGGTTGCAGTCACACGGAAGTGCTCACCTTATCTCACATCATTGCTGTTTTAGTATATTTGCCATCCCATAGAGCCCCATTGTGAACCCGGAAATTTTGTAACCACCAAAGTTTTATGATGGATATGGATAGTACGGATCCCCAGCACTCAGAAACTGCCGGATGCTAAATTGTAAATGTTGGGCAACTTTTTTTATTTGCATAATTAGCATACATTTGCATAATCGCCTAAATGGCCAAATCTCAGAAACTACTTGATCAATTTCAACAATGTTGGAGTTGTTTTGTGGGTTATTCGGGATACTGAATCCAGTTATTATACTTAAGAGAAGAAACAAGTTTCAAAATTGCAATATTTACTGGAATTTACCAAATTTTGGTGCAATTTTTTATGAATTTTCTGTTTATAAATGTTTCAGAAGATGCCGAATTTATAGATAATTTTCATGGAATGTTCAATTGTAAACAGAATGATAATAATAATAATAACTTTAATTTGTAGAGCGCCTAATAGACCACTACACTTCCGTGTTACATTGAAATCGGGGAGGAGATTGCGGGGGGAGCAAATTAATGAATGTGGATGAGAGCCATGATGTAAGTGGTTGCATTCCTAATCGATCAGAACGAAATCGGCCGAGAAAAAGCCAATTTTTAAAGTGAATGTTAAAGGTGAGTGTTATTCCATACACTTGGAATATGTATCTCGATACGATAGAGGGCACACATTGTGAAAACAAAGAACAATTTACCGCCTAATAGAGGCCTTGCACAGAGTGTTTAGAATGCCCATTTCTCCTTGTTAGGGACCAAGCAGTGAGACAATGAGGAAACAGGAGTTGTAGATGAAAACTGGGGTTTTATTTACCCACAAGGTGCAAAACCATTGCAAACCAAGAATTTGATAACTAGGCCTATACTGTAGATGGGTTTCGTGTCCACGTCAGTAAGGAGGCCAAAAGGAACGTAATAATCCTGGTCAGAACAATGGGGCAGACTGTATAGAGGATACTTTGTAGGATTGATTGAAAACTTTATTAACAGATTGCAGAATGGGTACAGTACAGTACAGCTCAATACATACAATTGTTAAGGGGATGCAGACCAGAGAAAGACTTTCGTCTTGTTTACATCAGGGTCCCCCATTTTCAATTCATCGTAACATATATGACATACATGACATACAGATAGACAGTACTGCTACATCTATACATTTATGACATACCAGATTTGCAATTACAGTACTGTTTGTGATACAAAAAGAGTCCAGAAAAAAAAAAAGTATATACATTTGACGTAGAAACTGTACATTGGATTGGGTAGGTGGGGGTGGGGGGGGACTGTACATTGGAGGTGGTTGGGTGGCTGGGTAGGAGTGGGGGGGGGGGGGGGGTTGGGTAGGAGTGGGGGGGGGGGGGGGGGGGGGTTGGGTAGGAGGGGTGGGTGGGGGACACTGTACAACTGTACAAACAAAACTGTACATTGGCATTGACATGACCTCGAGAACATTTGAACCTGTTTGGGGAGTGATTTCACACAGACACAACCAGGAATGAGGAAGATATCGATAGTGGTTTACCATTGTATCTTTGTTCCTGGATTGTAGCCAGCTCTTGATAACAACTCATCAACAATAGTCTTCCGGGATTCTGAAATCGGGGAGGAGATAGCGGGGGGACCAAATTAATGAATGTGGATGAGAGCCGTGATGTAAGTGAATGCAGCTACGGCTGTGGGGGTGCTGGAGACATGATCAAATAGACTTGTATGCGCCTGAATCTCCTGAACACGGCGCGACCCATTCCTAATCGATCAGAACTAAATCAGCAGAGAAAAAGCCCATTTTTAAGCACCTATTCCCCATGCACATGCGCAGATTGCCCACGGATTGTGACGCCACGCACACCCGCCCTGGACTGTTCCATCAGAGGGGGGAGCTTCGGTGGTAGTGCAAGTGGCTACAGACCACTGCACTTAAATATAAACATTAGTCTACCTGGAGACTCAATGAGGTAATTGTAGATGTCGCCATAAGACGCGTCTGGCCATTTAGTGGGATCATTGTTTCATTATCCTGTTCGGCTGAAAGGACACTGGCCACCGAAGCTCGCCCCTCTGATGGAACAGTCCAGGGCGGGTGTGTGTGGCGTCACAATTCGTGGGCAATCTGCGCATGTGCATGGGGAATAGGTGCTTAAACACTACACCATATTGTATCTATTTATTAGTAAAAGATTTGCACTACCTCTCTAACTCATCTTTGCATTTGTTTGCATTGTGTACTTGTACTAGTTTGTATATTTTGTATAGTGTTTGGTCTTTATTTTTTTTAACTTTTTTACTGTCTGAAGCACAATCTCAGGGGGCTCATACAGAACCAAGCATTTCACTGTAATGTACATTGTTGACAGAATTCGGCTATAGGGCGACAATAATGTGGTCAAGAGGCATGGTTTCTATCTTGAGCCTTAACTGGCGTGGTTTATTTATTCACATGGCAGAGCAGCGGTTCTACAGTTCTCCTCTCACTGAGAGGCTAGGGGAAAGAGAAAGAATGGGAGGAGACATCTCTATTTATACTCGCCACCTGGTGGTGTTCCTGAGTGTCTCCGCCTAGAGCGCCCTCTAGTGGAAAAAGTTATATATGCAGTTAGACAGTTACTAACAATCCTACACAGAACCTCTGCCTTCAACATACATGTACCTTATATGTGACAAATAAGCTGGTCAGGAATGCCAGTAATATGGTGGGAGTGGAGCTAGACTCTTCCTCTGTCCGAGAGGAAGAGCCTTGCTAAGCTCCACGCCATCATGGACAACCCCTCCCACACGCTATACACAGACTTGGCTGATAGAAGGAGCATGTTCAGTGTTAGACTAAGACTCCCTAGATGCAACACTGAACGGCACAGGAAGTCCTTAATTCCAACAACCATCATACAACGCATCACTGTGCCTCACTGCCTCACCACAGAGTGACAGTACAAACTCTGGTAATCTTCCTGGACTTTTGACTTCTTATTTTTACATATACACTTAAAAAAAATTATTTAGAAAATTCTACATTTATTACTGTACAGTTTACTGTATATTTTTGGCTGTATATTTTAGAATATATATATTTTAGAATGTAGATCCCGGACTGTATTTTTGTTGTTATTTGTGATTTTTGACTACCTAAACTTTACGCAACATAGGGGAGGAGCAAACATAGCTTGCATAGCAGCCTTCTAAACTCTAATTTGAAAATTACCTTGAAGAAAAGGTTTTCTGCCAGTGAAGTTTTGTCACAGATATTTGACGGTGAAAGTGACATAGGAGAGAATGTGTCTGAGACCCTGATTATGAGGCGTCCTCCTCTGACGAGAATGAGACCCTTAGTGCAGATGCTCCTGTTGTCTCTCAACCACAAGCAGACACGTTACTTTCCAAAAACGGAAAGTTATCATGGGCCCACTCCCCACTTGAACAACATAATATATATTATGTATGTATAATTGAGTGGGTGGGGGGGGGTAATGTTTTATTTAAATGGTTATTTAGGTAATCAACAAAGTAACATGAAGCACCTGAAACATACATTTGGGTAACACTTTTGATTATGATCATTTTCTGGAGGTTTAAACTGCTGGGGTCAAAATGTCCCCAAGGATAAAAAGTGTAAAGTCAATTTGAGGATAACAGGAGGGTTAACAAAACCATTTCAAATAATTTTAGCCCTGCTAGATAGAGGTAGCAAATAAATCTAAGGATGGCAATAATAATAATAAACGTTATTTGTACAAATTCCATAGAATAATTGCAGCCCAAAGTGCTTCACAGCAGAAAATACACTAGAATACATCAAATGAGCATAAAATAGACAGAATAAATGCAATGCAGAAAATAAAAATACAAGATGAAGTAGATGATCGTAGTGTTCTTGGGGGCATGTAGTTGACAAGAAAATTGCTAATATAGCTTGGTCTGGTTCCATTTAGGGCTTTGTACATAAGGAGGAGGACCTTCAAATCCATTCTAAATGTTACCGGAAGCCAGTGTAATAGCCTAGCTGAGAGTTGAATAAGTTGAAGTATTTTCTTCAGTCGGCTTGGAATAAAGGCATGGATCCGTTTTTCCAGCATCCTTTTGATTTATAAATGGTTGTACTTTAGCTTTGTTTCTAAGGTGGAAGAATTATGTTTTTGTCACCTTGTTAATGTGGGACTTAAAGCTTACAGTAGGCCTGAGTCTATGATAACCAAGACTTGTAAGCAAGGAGTAAGTTTCCCCATAATATTATTCAGCAGAATTTCTCTTGAAATTGAAATTTGGTAAATTCCAGTAAATATTGCAATTCCAAAACTCTTGAGTATCATAAATGGATTCAGCATCCCGAATAACCCCCAAAACCACTCCAACATTGTTGAAATTGATCAAGTAGTTTCTGAGATTTGTCCATTTAGGTGATTATGCAAATGTTGCTAATTATGCAAATAAAAAAAGTTGCCCAACATGTACAACTTAGCATCCGGCAGTTTCTAAGTGCTGGTGACCCATACTATCCATATCTATCATAAAAGTTTGGTGCTTCCAAAATTTCCGGGTTCATTGTGTTGGCAAATAGACTATTTCCTCAAGTTGTTTGCACTATGGTTTTATGTCGACTACTGGTCTGTAGTATGGTCATCTGCATCCAATGGTCTACTCAGAAAGCTACAAGTACAGGCGGTCGGGTGGCGTAGCGGAGATTGTGCTTGTCACCAATGCAAGAGGCTGCGGTCTCGGCTCCCGGAGTCAGCATTGCCTGCGGCTTGGGCCGATCGTCATACTAACTCGTTTGGCTGAGTTAGCGGGAGGGAAGTTGTGGGTGGGAATCTGGCGTTGTGGACAGCGACGCTTACAGGTCAGGTCTGGGCGCCTGCTCAGCGAAAGGCAGGAAGTGGTGAAGGCAGCGTGACCTCCCACGCGTTACAATTCACCAATGAGAGTCCTCGCTGCCAGGTGAAAAGAGAGCCGCTGGCTGTCTCCGCATGTGCCGGAGGAAGCATGTGGTAGACTTCAGGGTTCCCTTGTACCGACCAGTAGGGGGAACATGCGCACAACAACCAGGTAGGGGAGGGGGGGAATTGGCATAACGACTAAATTGGGATGGGGAGAAAAAGCATAGAAAATCAGGCAAAAATTTAAAAAAAAAAGTACTGTAGCTCAAAACAAGGCAGCTAGACTGGTCCTAGGCTGCTCACCTAGGTCTAGTGTGGTTGACATGCATGCACGTCTCTCATGGCTCAGTGTTAATTAAGGTAAGATTATCTGCTAACTTAATTACATATTTTCATGGAGTTACTCAAACTCCTATGTTCCTTTATAATTGCATTGTGTACAGCGCAAGTACTCACACACATTCCACCAGAGGGGCAAGAGGTGGATTGATTACTTTACCTCTACCTAAGTCTAATTTAATGAAAAGGGCGGTATTTTATAGGGCAATAGTATCCTGGAAGTGTCTTCCCAGCGATGTTCAGAACAAGGACAAGGAAAGGCTAGTTTTTAAATAAATCTTTAAGTGACAACCAAGTATGGAAGGGAACTGCAGGCTTGTCCTGGTGCTTTGGTTTGGCACTATTCAGCATTTCATTTCCACAGAGTTTATTGTTTCAAAGAACGAAGATGAAATATATCAAATCGCTGATCTTAGACTGCTCCATGGGGATGAGAACCAAGGTGTGGTTGCGGTTGAAAATAATGATGATTGTATCCTGCTGGAGCCAGGCTTACTGCTCTCTTATTTATAGTGTCACTTACGACCAACAGTCAGGGTGGTTTGGTCTGAAATATGGACACTGTCCAAGGCTATCAATTTTTTTGGAAGCAAGCAGAAGTTTTTATGGAGGTTGAAATATTGACAAATCACAAAGTAGCAGAAATTAGAAGATGGGTGATTGATCTCTTGAAATAAAGAATATCCAATCACAATGCTTGTGTCATTATGATGTGCTAAATATAACAGTCAAACAATCATATGTTGTCACTTTCTACAGCATAGCTAGCTGTTTTACACAATGATGTACCCTCTCTGACTCTGTGGATGTGGTTTTAGACATCCTTCAAGAAGACAGAATAACATCAAATATAAACATTTTGCTGTCTATCTCTCTTCACATCCCAAATGATTTCCATTTCAATCACATACAGTATTCGTCTTGTGTTTTATGACAGCATGCAATTTTTCCATAAAAAATTCTAATCGTGGGAGGGGGAGACGATATTAGCGATGTTCCTGTTATTCCTGTTTCTGATGTAAAACATATATGGTTAGATTATCTCATTGTTAATTCATGAGATCTTCAGATGAATAATAGATGATGTCCTTTGAGACTGTTGCCCTTGTGCCTACCCTTGTTAAGAGAATTCCAGATCATATCGGGCTATAGCACACTTCCTTTGGTGCCCTACTGCAAGATCTCTTCTAAAAATTATTGAAATTAGATAAAAAGGCCCATTGATCCACAACCACGGATATCCACCATGTCACTCATCACGTGAGACTTCTGGGGGGTCTTTGATTGTAGTGGCGACAGGCGTCTGGAATACTTGGGTTTGTAATGTTCCATAGCGTGTTCGCATCCGACATGAATTCGATTTCTGAAGTATTCCCGAAAGGGCCAGTCTTCATAAAGGATATTGCTGAATCATATTTACATGCTGAACTAGTGAATCTGGAATAATTTCAGCTCATACAATGGGCCATCATTAGAACATTTAGTGTTTGATAAATATGTTTTTAAGAACAAACCTTACATTTAAACAAGAAGGAAAATAATTACTGGGAGCCTTTATGAGTCATGTGAATACAATAGTGGGGTAATGTAAGGATAATACACTCTTCATTATGATCTGTTGTGTTTGAAATAATAATAATGAAACATCTGCCACATTGCAATTATTTCCACTTGTGGGTAAGAATGGCCTCAGGCAATGGGGAGACTTTGCCCTGTGCATCTTGAATATGAGATCTAGAATAATCAAGATAATTATCATCCCCATCAACAGGGTTTTACGAAAGGAATTACCATAAAACATTGCAAATCTTAATGGGGGGCCTAATGCCCCTCAAATCATTATAGAGAGAGGAGGGTGGAGAAGGGGAGGGAGAGTACAATCGTTCACCCCCATCTAGAGGGGGTGAAAGACGGGTGGGGTGGGGTAGAGGTTTGGATATCAAAAAGGGAGAATCAAATCTATTGAGTGGAGCTCACTGATTGATTTCTGAGGGCCTATATGGTGGGTAGCTTGGTTCAGTGATCGTTCGCTTGATGAAGAGGAGATCACTCATTTGTTTAGCCTCAAACTGTCTGTGTGTTTTAAACTGGGTTTAAAAAAGAACAATGCTGTTTGATAGTGCTTTTGATTGATTGATTGAAAAGTGTATTAACAGATTGCAGAATGGGTACAGTACAGTACAGCTCAATACATACAATTGTTAAGGGGATGCAGACCAGAGAAAGACTTTCGTCTTGTTTCAGGGTCCCCCATTTTCAATTCATCATAACATATATGACATACATGACATACAGATAGACAGTACTGCCACATCTATACATTTATGACATATCAGATTAGCAAATACAGTACTGTTTGTGATACAAAAAGTGTCCAGAAAAAGAGTGTATACATTTGATGTAGAAACTGTACATTGGAGAAGAGGTTCGGTGGGCGGGGTGGGGTTGGGTGGGTGGGCGGGGGCTGTACATTGGAGGTGGGGGGGGGGGGGGGGGGTAGGGGGGGGACACACACTGTACATTGGAATACTGACAAAGCCATACTTGGTCATCATCCTGAGATCTGTAGACATGGCACAATCTGCCAAATTAAATGAGTATGCTCACTCGCTCTCATCATCTTTTTTCTCTCTCTCTCTCTCTCTCTCTCTCTCTCTCTCTCTCTCTCTCTCTCTCTCTCTCTCTCTCTCTCTCTCTCTCTCTCTCTCTCTCTCTCTCTCTCTCATACACTCTCACTCTCTCAAGACACATGCACCCTCCCATGCGACCAAAAAGGTCAAGCAATTAATCCAACCATAAACCACGATAAATTACAAAGACCAATTTTACGGAATAATCCATAACAATATCAGTGTGGGGTGACCGGGCTGTAAATACAGAGGCTATAGATGCGGAGACGTTGATGCATGGCTGCTGAAGTCCAACGGTGGAAATAACTCGATCCTGTGTCCCTTGGAGGAAAAAAACATTTAAATTCAGGGTCAAGTTGTTCTCATTTCCTCTTCTCATTTTTCATTCTAAAACACATAACTTTTGCTATGTTTGCGCCTAGCGTCCACACTACTCTGGCGTTTTCAAGCCCCTAAAACAGACACCCACGGCCGCTTTCAAAACATTATAGCTAGGCCAAAACATTATAGCTAGGCCAAAACATTATAGCTAGGCCAAAACATTATAGTTAAGCCAAAACAGTATAGTTAGGCCAAAACATTATAGCTAGGCCAAAACATTATAGCTAGGCCAAAACATTATAGTTAGGCCAAAACATTATAGCTAGGCCAAAACATTACAGCTAGGCCAAAACATTATAGTTAGGCCAAAACATTATAGCTAGGCCAAAACATCATAGCTAGGCCAAAACATTATAGTTAGGCCAAAACATCATAGCTAGGCCAAAACATTATAGTTAGGCCAAAACATTACAGCTAGGCCAAAACATTATAGTTAGGCCAAAACATTATAGTTAGGCCAAAACATTACAGCTAGGCCAAAACATTACAGCTAGGCCAAAACATTATAGTTAGGCCAAAACATTACAGCTAGGCCAAAACATTATAGTTAGGCCAAAACATCATAGCTAGGCCAAAACATTATAGTTAGGCCAAAACATTGTAGTTAGGCCAAACCATTATAGTTAGGCTAAAACATTATAGCTAGGCCAAAACATTATAGCTAGTGCTTCATTTGTGATTCAAGGGTCGCCGGAACACAGAGATGGTGCTGATTCGGCAGGTCAGGGGGAGAAAGTAAATGACTGATTGCAACAAAAACAGTGTCTAACGCATAGACAACCAGCTTCAGCTGCTGTGCTGAAACTAAGCTAGAATGACGTAATAAACAATGCTACAGTAAGTACAGCTCAATATATTGTTGCATCTGCTGACATGAGAATGGAGCCAAGTAAACACTATATGCCCACAACGATTGGACTTATAACACATATACATTTCACCACACAGAGCAAACTAGTGGGGCTTACAGTAATAATGCCCATCATCAATCATCATCAACACTACTCAGAGAATGGCAATAGAAAGCATGCATACCTTTCTGTTCATTTGTTTGAAACACAAAATAGACATTGGCCTCTTATGGCTTTGTCATGTTATTTCCAGGGTCCCTTTGATCCTCCATGTGAAAGTGTCTTGCTCAAGGACACATCGACACTGCCAGGAGAAGCTGGAATCGAACATGGAACCTTCTGATTAACAGACGACCGCTCTACCTCCTGAGCCACTATCGCTACGTTACCTTGCAAGGCAGCTGGATTTGTGAGATCACGAGAGCATGCAAGAATCTATCTTGTCAGACTTCAAGTGTTTCGGACCAATCAGCATCCTTTAAGGAACTACTGGCAGCTACAAATATTTTTTGGGTAATCCGTTATTCCTTACAAAGATGGCAAGAATAGTCTACTGACATGCTAACTACATAGCTAGCTTCCTCTTCAGCGCTCTCCTACTATGTCATATGGTTGATCTGAACTACGTTGATCTGATTGATTTAAGTTAGCACGTGATAGACAGATGGTTCACCCATTTTTTCTTAAATGCCAGTTTCTAACGACAGTTTCTAAGGACGACTTATTTTCCCTGTAACAAACCATGCATCTGGTTCATCAGGTTAGTGTTTATGTCTTGTGAGTTGTGACACATGATGCTTCGACACTGTCAATCACACCATTCTGATTGACAAGCTAAAAGCAATTGGTTTTGATAGTCTATCAGTGAGCTGGATGCAATCCTACCTGGAGGGGAGAGAGCAGATGGTGGAGGTAAACGGTACCCTATCCCCCCCCCTCACAGTAAGCTGTGGTGTTCCACAAGGAAGCATACTAGGTCCGCTACTGTTCCTAATTTATGCAAATTACATGTCGTCAGCTTGTGACTGCAACTTGTTCCTGTTTGCGGACGACTCAGCCCTGCTGGTCTCTGACAAGAACAAGTTACAGGTTGAAAAAACCCTCAGCTCGGAACTAGGCAAAATCTGCATATGGCTCGCTGATAACAAACTATCATTACACATGGGCAAAACAGAGTCCATTCTCTTCGGTTCAAATAACAAACTCAGCAAGACCGACGGCTTCTCAGTTACAGTGGGTGACAATATTGTCACAAGGAAAGAAGATATTACCTACCTGGGTTCAATCCTAGAGGCAAATCTTTCCTGTGACAAAATGGCATCCAATGTAATAAAAAAAGTCAACCAACAAACTCGATTCTTGTACCGGATCTCCTCACTGGTAAACAAGAATACCCTGAAGACTCTGGCAGGAGCACTCATTCAAGGGTACTACGACTATGCTTGCACCTCATGGTACCAAAGCACCTCAAAGGCGCTAAAAACAAAATTACAAACATCTCAAAACAAACTGGTCAGACTACTGCTTGACCTTACTCCTAGAACTCACCTCACCCCTGCCCACTTTGACAACCTAGGATGGCTTAGAGTAGACGACAGAGTACAGCAACTTGCAATGGGCCTGGTCTACAAGATACACTACACGACCAAGGTACCCATGTACATGTTAAAATACTTCCCAAAGGTCAGTGAATACCACGATCACAACACCAGAGGGAGCTCCACAAATCATGTTAAACCCAGATTCGGCTCAAACAAGGGACTAAACACGTTTCTCAATTATGCCACATCAATGTGGAACGCACTACCCAAAGCTGTAAAGGAATGTGAATCACTACCCACTTTCAAAAACACTCTCAAAAAACACCTACGGGAGACTGCAATTCGAAACTGGCCCGTGTAAATGTCCTAACACAACCCCTTCCAATGTACAGTAAAAATGACCAAGTATGGTCTTGTCAATATTCCAATGTACAGTGTTGCTTGTACAGTTGTACAGTGTCCCCCACCCACCCCTCCTACCCAACCTCCCCCCCACTCCTACCCCCCCCCCCCCCCCAAACCCACCAAACCTCCTCCAATGTACAGTTTCTACGTCAAATGTATATACTTCTTTTCTGGACTCTTTTCGTATCACAAACAGTACTGTATTTGCAAATCTGGTATGTCATAAATGTATAGATGTAGCAGTACTGTCTATCTGTAGGTCATATATGTTACGATGAATTGAAAATGGGGGACCCTGATGTAAACAAGACGAAAGTCTTTCTCTGGTCTGCATCCCCTTAACAATTGTATATATTGAGCTGTACTGTACTGTACCCATTCTGCGATCTGTTAATAAAGTTTTCATTCATTCATTCATTCATTCTTGTGTCTTCTTTTTCTACTCTCTCGTTCTTTTCTTTTTTTTGTGGAAGCGGGCTGATGAAAAGTTTCTAAATCTCAGGGAAAAGATAAACAGACCCAGAGCTGACAAATACAATGCCCATTTTGTTTCACCCAGATGATAAAACCTACAGTTGGTTGGAAAGTTTGTAACATAGTTCATCACTTTCCCACAGTGGCGTAGCGTGGGTAAAATGACAGAGGATGCCAAGTCAGATTATTTTTTTCACACCCTATGCTTTGATAATGCGTTAAACGTTGCGGTGTCAAAAGCAGTTTGTTTACAGCAGTCGGCAATAAAACCTCGCAGAGTCACATTGTCTTGAAATCGACGTTAGTAATAGCTGGGAGTTACTATTGCTAGATAGTTAGCTAAAGACGAGAGGAGGCGGCATAGCTTTCATGGTAAACAAGGAGTGGTGCGATATAGGCAACGCAAAGGAATTGTCTAACCACTGCTCCCCAGACCTGGGCCCTCATTCATCAACGTGTCTTACGCACAGATTTGTGCTTACCCTGTGCGTACGATCATTTCTAAGCAAAGAGTGGGATTCATCAATTTCAACTTGAACTTGACTTTGTGCTTATGTCTACGCACAGCTCTGAGCACACTTAGCTGACGCCCAGTGGTAGAATATATTATTACAACAAGGAAATGAGCTTCTGTGCATTAGTTTCAACACTGGCGGAGTGCAGTCAGTCAGTAGCCTACACCCGTATATTCCGATAAGCGATAACGCTATATAAACCATGCTGCATTCATTCTGAGAGAAAGATCTATTATTCCAAATGCTATTTATAGGGTTTTGACCATAATTACAATACTGTTGCTATTTTACAATGAACTATAATGAATTACGGTTCATACAGAACTTCTGTATGAACCGTAATTCATTATAGTTCATTGTAAAATAGCAACAGTAGTGTAATTATGGTCAAAACCAGGGGCGGACCTAGCACATTTGGCGCCCTAGGCAAGATTCACCACTGCGCCGCCCCCCCCCCCCCCCCCCGCCCCCCCAAAAAGATTTTTTTTTTTTTTTTTTTTGTAATTTTTAATTTTTTTGTAATTCTTTTTTTTTATGGCTTTTGCCTCTTCATAGTTCTCTAACGTTAGTCTTTCTTTCCACAACGCTCAATTCTATAAACACTTGACCGATACCCATCAATGCACAGCGCTCTAGCACGTTCTGACTGTGAACACCTAAAGCTGAGGCTCAGACCGACCGACCGTTTTAGATTTTTGGCTCATTTTCCCTTATGTTAGAATTTTTTTTATGTAAAAAATAATGGTTGCAGATATAGAGGGGTGCGCCAAAACTGCACAGAAAAAAAAATTAAAAATAAAAAAAAAAAAAAAGAAAAAAAAAATTGGCGACCCCCTCTGGGTGGCGCTCTAGGCGACCGCCTATATCGCCTGTAGGAAGGTCCGCCCCTGGTCAAAACCCTATAAATAGCATTTGGAATAATAGATCTTTCTCTCAGAATGAATGCAGCATGGTTTATATAGCGTTATCGGAATATACGGGGTGTAGGCTACTGACTGACTGCGCTCCGCGTATCTCAACTCGTTATTATTTTGCGCACAGACCGCAGAAACACGGGAACGTTTTGATTATATTTAAAAGGCTTTACGTTAAACAAAACAAGTGGAATTTCGAAGCTGTAAGCAGAGTCATATGAACACCCACGATATAGTGTTCTTCCCCCTTTTTACTGCATAAGAAAGAATAGAAAACGCATTGCAATGACACCAGATAGTGGACAGACTATGTATATGATGGGATTCAAGTTCGCGTTTTTGTTGATCATAGGCATGCTGTCAGAGTATGATATCTTAATCAAACATTCTAGAACATTTGTCGTCACAGATCATGTCCTAATAGAACATAGGCTATGGCATGGTCCATCGTGATATTGTGTGGACTGTTATTATTACTGTACCGGTACCACCCATTGTGACAACAGCCTTGTGAGTCCCGCACACAAACATGATGGAATTTAAGTTCATGTATTGAAAGGCAGGCTACATCATACATGCAGTGAGATTCATTGTTCTTGTATATGCTCTCGTATTATTGTTTATATAGGCTACCCAATACTGACATCAAAATAGATTGTAGTATGCCTCTAGAAATCATATGCAGCAGGTAGAAAATTGACGGAAGATCCATCGCGATTTGGAATAAAATTGAGGAGAACTTTAATCCCTGGGTATTAATCAAACAACACGGGAAAAGGCAGTCATATTCCAGCGCGGTCTTTATTAGTGTTTGCGCTGCCCAGGCAGCAATGGTTAATAGATATCATATCCGACATCACCGTTCTCATAACACGCTTCCCTCGGCTTAGTCCATTTTTCCACATTTCATGGGGGTATACCATTACCGTATATGGTTAATCGGGGCGGTTCTGGTATGCAAATACTTAAAACAGTGCACGAGCTCAAACGTAGGATCAAAGTCATATTCATCATGACAGGTGTGCGTAGAACCTGCGTACGCACGTGTGGTGAATCCCGATTTTCCTGTGCGTACACTGATTCTACATTCTGTGCTTATGTGTGGAAATAGAACATGTTCTACGTCCACGTTGATGAATGAGGGCCCTGGAGTTTATCACCATAAAATGCCGACCCTTCTTTCTCCCGAGGGAGTTAACGTCCATCATCATGATCGGAGTGTACATCCCACCGCAAGCAAGCACTGGGGCCGCACTCTCGAAGCTACACGACGAGGTAAACAAACAACAGACAGCTAACGTAGACGCTGCTAGTTTGGTTCTGGGCGATTTCAACAGCGTGCGTCTTAAAAAGGTGTTGCCGAATTTCTATCAGCATGTGAGCTGTCCCACCAGAGGCAAGAACATATTAGACCATGTATACTCGCAATTTAAGAATGGGTACAAGTCACAGGCTCTTAGTCCATTCGGTAAGTCCAATCACGCCGCCATCTTTCTTTTGCCAAAGTATAAACAGAGTATCAAGCGCACGCCGGTAGTATCGCGAGAGGTTAAGCGTTGGACTGTGACGTCAGAGGAGACACTACAGGCTGCGCTGGAATGTGTTTCGTGATAACACAGACAACCTCAACGAATACACTGAAACAGTGCTTGACTTTGTCTGTACTCTGGTAGAAGAAACAATCCCCTCTACCACAATTAGAATTTACCCAAATCAAAAGCCTTGGGTAGATAAATCCGTCCGTGAGGCTCTGAAAGTGCGCACCTCAGCATACAACACCCGGCTTGTGACAGGCAACATGGATGAACACAAGACGGCAAGATACAACGTCAGGAGAGCAGTAATAGAGGCAAAACGGCGTTATAGGGACAAAGTTGAACTTCAGTTTGAACAGGCTGACTCTAGAGGCATGTGGCAGGGCCTCAGAACGATGACAGATTACAAAGGCACCTCCCTCAAGCTGAACAGTGACATCTCCTTAGCAAATGATCTCAATAGCTTCTATGCGAGGTTCGAGGCGGTGAATAACAACACTTACTTACTTCCCAGAGTTCTGGACCGGGGACTTGTTGGGGGTAATGCATTACAACGTAACGCTGTTACAGTAATATATAACTTTTAGCAGTAACGCAGGAATGTAATGTTATTACATTATTAAATTAGTCGTATTTCATAATGATGAGGCCTAATCCTCCAAGCAGGGTTTCCATCATCCTGTAATTACTGTTTTTTTTATAGGGAAAATCTGTTAAAACATATTTAAATCTCTCCGGTCATAATGTCCGGTGAACATAATTCCCAAGTGCCGACTGGCCAAGGTAACCTGCTTAATCATCTCCAGAGTGCCAGCAGCTCTCTCTGTCTCCCTTTTTATTCTCTCTCTCTGCCCTGCTCCCTCAAGAAGTGCAGCACACCATGGTGCTGTCCGTGGTGCTGAACTGGACAGCGAGAGGCAGTCTTATTTCTCAAGAACATTCACAAAAACTGAAACGAATATATATTTTCGGAGGTCACTCCATTTATTTAACTAGAAAGTAAGGCAAAAGTAGTGTAATAAGCAACGTAACATGTTAGTCAAGTACACAGACCGTTTTTTTTTTGATCCACTTTTTCTCCCATTTTTCTATATTTTCTCCCATCCCAATTTCGTATCATCCAATTCAACCCTCCCCTGTCACGAACGCTGTTTCTTGCCTCCCACAAGCCGGCTGCAATGTGGACTAAGTCATACATAGCACAAGTCCCCTCCGGTACTTGAGGTAACAGCAGTCGCATCTTTTCACCTGCGCAGCTCGATCTCTCAGTGTCGAGGAGTAACGCGTGGGAGGCTCACGCTGCCCCCGACACTTCCTGATTCTACTGCGCAGGCGCACCAACCGACTTGTAGGAGTCGCTTGTTCACAACGTTCGATCCCCACCCTTCAGTTTTCCCTCCCCGTAATACGGCCAATGTGTATTACTGCGGACGACCAGCTAAACTGAAAACAATGTGGAGAGCTGGATTCGAACACGCGAATCCTAGCGTCTCCACACTGGTGGCGAGTGCCTTGCCCACTACACCACCTAGCCGCCCGTACACAGACCGTTTTTAAAGTAACTTGCCCAACACTGTGGATAACTACCACAGCCTTGAACTGCACAATGCATGATTTTGTAATATTTTTCCTTTATACACCCTTCTTCTAGCAGAGCATGAGTCCAACTTACTCTTCCTGTTGAGTAAGTGTCTTTATACAATGGCATGCAAATATCTTGATTCTGATTGGCTGAAACAGTCAATAACTGTTTATAACACACTCCACGTGACCCCAGATCCCTCCCACAACCGAATTACTTTTTTATTTTTTTTGTTATGAGTCTGAATGAGTCCACCATAGATAGACAAATGGAAGTATGACTATATTTTGAACGAATCCTCCAAAAAAGATAGTCAACTGGAATATGTTAGTTCGTTACACATATGTTGGATTATGTAATTAGTTTGTCATGACCCATTGGGAAACAAAAGAAAAATCGCGGACTTTTAAAACAAAATGGCCGTCGTTTTTTTTATTTTTCCAGACTTTGATCTAATATTGGATCTACTTTCTCTGTGGATGGTTTTGTGAATAAATCTCCATTATGCTTCAATTACTGTGTGTTTATTGTATAGCAATAAGGTTGGGTGATTTCGGCCATTGTATAAAAGCATTACATCACTTGAAGTCGTGTGTTATACTCATTAGATCACGCCTAGGGGGGTCTAACGACCCTCCGCTACGCGTCGGGCCTAACAACCACCCCTAGGCGTGATCTAATGATTATAACACACTTGTGCGTGTGATGTAATGCTAACTAGTCTCTACACATGTCTCAGGTATAACTTTCAGCCAATCGTTGACCTCCTTCATACTTTGGTTCTGCCCTCCGAGCTATCAATCATAACAGAGGCAAGAAAGCTGTAGAGCTGAATTTTACACTTAGAAAAAATAGTTCCTTACAAGGGCTGCATTTTTTACTCAAATCTGAGCTTGAAGAGGCTTTTAACGATACAGTTAAAGCTAACATTGACATGTTTATTATTTCCAGGTACATTCTGTAACGTTTATTGAATATGGACAAAATGTAAACAAACATGATATCTCAAAAATAAAGCCATTTTGGGAAAGAATTTCAAGGTTCATGTAAAGGATGTGGCCGATCTTGACAATGGACAGTGACATGTAGTAACACTGGCAGGGTCCTCTAAGGTCTAAACTCGGGTTGGTTCTGCAGAAGATCTAAGCCTGGAACTGTTTTAACTCATCACTAACAGGTCAGGCCCTATTCCCCGTACCTGGTTCAACTAAGTCGATCAAAAGTCCCATTATCCAGATTCAATTAACCCGATGTTTGAATCCGGGCTTTCCCTGTTCCTCGAACCCTGATTCAGTCTCGTTCATTCGAACCAGACTTGATACTCAGGATAATTGCGCGCCGCCGCCTCAGGTGTCGATCGCAGAAATCCTGATTTATTTTCTAACGGCATTGATTGATTGATTGATTTAAAACTTTATTAACAGATTGCAGAATGGGTACAATACAGTACGGCTCAATAGCCTCGCCGACAAGTTAAATGCATAATCTATAGGCTAATTTTAAGTCCCTCATTACCCCAATCAATCAGATTATATTTCTTTAAATGTGCTACTGGCAGTAGGCTTAATGGAATGAATAATCAAATGAGATCTTGCTAGCGAAAATAATTAGTTCAACTCTTTCAGAATAAGGATAAAAACAAGCCCAAATAGTATATCTAATTTATACGAATTATATTATGAGGATATCTGTACTGTATGTGCTTAAAGTGAGGAAGGCACTTGCGTGGAGGGCTCTGAACGGCATGACCAGTGTGTGGAAATCCAACCTCCCCCGTCAAATCAAGCTCAACTTCTTTCATGCAACAGTTGAGTCTGTCCTTTTGTATGGCAGTGAATGCTGGACCTTGAAGCCCACCCTGCAGAAGTCCTTGGATGGGTGCTACACCAGAGTGATGCGTGTGGTGCTCAACATCAACAGGGATGAGTATGTCACTAATGCAAACTTGTATGGGGGGGTGCTAAAGGTGAGCGATAAAGTGGCAGTCAGGAGAATGAGGCTGGCAGGTCACTGCCAGAGACACCATGAGATGCCAACCAGCAAACTTGTGCTGTGGGAACCAACACACGGGCATCGTTCACGAGGACGTCCCACATTAACCTACGTGGACGTACTCAGGAGAGATGCGGGAACAGAAAGCACCGGCGAGCTAGCCAGATGCATGGAGGATCGGGATGACTGGAAGCACCGATGGAGGGCCCGTCCGAGGACGACCTAGATAGATAGATAGATAGATAGATAGATAGATAGATAGATAGATAGATAGATAGATAGATAGATAGATAGATAGATAGATAGATAGATAGATAGATAGATAGATAGATAGATAGATAGATAGATAGATAGATAGATAGATAGATAGATAGATAGATAGATAGATAGATAGATAGATAGATAGATAGATAGATAGATAGATAGATAGATAGATAGATAGATAGATAGATAGATAGATAGATAGACAGAATGGAGGTAGGTGAATTCCAATGGTTGAAGGCAATCACAGAGACAGAGAGTGTTTACTCTTGAACAGGTTCGACTTTAATAGTAAGAACACAGAGTAAATTCTAAGAGAGACAAGTGCTAATAGCACAAGTGGAAAATAAGGTAAATGGGAGCTTATTGGAGGTCCAGAGTAGAACTGTCCGCGTTATCCCCGAACGCAATTAGTGAAGACCTGACAATGAACAAGCAGAAGAGAGGTATGTTACATAGACACCAAATACCAACATTCCACACACACCCCCGTGACAGCCAATCAGGAACCACCCCTAAGTGACAGCACTAATTGACAGGGAAATGACAGGTGACAAGCCCAGTGACATATGCCAGGAATGTGGGTGGTCACCGACCACAGTCGGTGTCCAGAACGTAACAGTACCCTCCCCCGACGAACGGCACCAGACGTTCACCTAGGAGCCTCGGGATTCAGCCGCCGGAAATCAACGATCAGGCTGGGATCTAAAATATCCATTTGAGGCACCCAAGAACGCTCTTCTATCCCGTACCCCTCCCAATCCACCAAGAACTGAAACCCCCTACCCCTCCGCCTACAACCCAGTATCCTCCGCACCGTGTAAATGGGTTGACCGCCAATAAACCGGGGCGGAGGAACCACAGGCAGTGGCGGGGCCAAGGGCGATGAGAGGAATGGCTTCAACAGGGACACATGAAACGTCGGATGAACCCTCATAGAGCTCGGAAGTCGTAGCTTGTAAGCCACTGGATTAACCCGATGAATCACTTTAAATGGTCCTATAAAGCGAGGAGCCAGCTTCTTGGATTCCACCCGGAGAGGGAGATCCCGGGTGGAAAGCCAAACCCGCTGCCCTGGACGGTAAACTGGAGCCGGACGACGCTTACGGTTAGCCTGCCGTTGGGTACTAACCGAAACCTTCTGTAGCGCCTTCCGAACCTGTTTCCACGTCCTGCGACAGCGAGCCACATGTGCCTGGGCCGAGGGCACCTCCGCCTCCTGCTCCTGCTCGGGAAACAGAGGAGGTTGAAAACCATACTGGCACTGAAAGGGAGACATACCGGTAGAAGAGGAGAGAAGGGTATTATGCGCATACTCAGCCCAAGCCAACCTCCTACTCCACGTTGCCGGACTACCGGCAACGTAACATCTCAAGACCCCCTCCAAATCCTGGTTGACCCTCTCCGTCTGCCCGTTCGACTGCGGATGGAACCCAGACGACAGACTGACAGAGGCGCCGAGGCCGGCGGCAAACGCCTTCCAGAACCTGGAGGCGAACTGAGGACCCCGGTCCGACACGATATCTACTGGCAGCCCGTGGACCCGAAAGACATGCTGTATAACTAAATCAGCAGTCTCCCGGGCCGAAGGAAGCTTGGGGAGAGGGACAAAGTGAGCCGCCTTAGAGAACCGATCCACCACCACCAAGATGGTGGTGAACCCGTCCGAAAGGGGAAGACCAGAAATAAAGTCCAGAGATATGTGTGACCAGGGTCGTTTAGGAATAGGAAGTGGTCGGAGGAGACCCGCTGGTGCCCGTCGAGAGGTCTTACTACGTGCGCACACCGGACAGGCCGCCACAAAGGAACGCGTATCCCCCTCCACTGTCGGCCACCAGAACCTCCTACGGATAAATTCCAGGGTCCTGGTTGCCCCTGGGTGGCTGGTGAGGGATGACGCATGTGCCCACTGTAGCAAGCGTGAGCGCGCCACCTTGGGAACATACGACCGTCCCGGAGGACCCCCACCAGGATCGGGCTCCCGCGTTAGCGCCGACCTCACCACCTTCTCTATGCCCCAAGACACGGGTGCCAAAATCAAGGCCGGTGGAATAATGGGATGGGGCTGCTCCTCCCGACCAGGAAGATCAAACTGGCGCGACAACGCGTCAGGTTTGATATTCTTGGAGCCGGGTCTATAGGAGATGGTATATCGAAATCGTGTGAAGAACAACGTCCACCTGGCCTGGCGAGCGTTAAGGCGTTTAGCCCCTTGGATGTAAGCCAAGTTCTTATGATCAGTCCAAATAATGAAAGGATGTGCCGCCCCCTCTAACCAATGTCTCCACTCCTCCAGTGCCAATTTGATTGCCAATAACTCCCGATTACCCACGTCGTAATTACGCTCGGCTGGTGACAGACGGCGAGAAAAAAAACCACACGGGTGCACTTTCCCATCCTTTAAGCATTTCTGAGAGAGCACCCCCCCCCACCGCGACGTCAGAGGCATCCACCTCCACAATGAACGGAACCTCCGCGTCATGGCGGATCAATACAGGAGCGGATGTAAAACGACGTTTAAGATCGCAGAAGGCCGACTCAGCCCTAGGCGACCATTCAAAGCCAGGGAGAGAGGCCTTAGTGAGAGCTGTTAAAGGATTGGCTAAGGCGCTAAAGTTGCGAATAAAGCGCCTGTAAAAATTTGCAAAGCCCAAAAACCGTTGTAACCCCTTGAGCGACGAAGGTCGTGGCCAGTCCAAAACTGCACTCACCTTGGCTGGATCCATGCGCAGATCGCCCTTCGTCAACACAAAGCCCAGGAAGGACACGGTGTCCGTGTGAAACACACACTTCTCAGCCTTAACGAATAGTTGATGCTTGAGGAGACGGTCTAGCACCTCCCGAACGTGCATTTGGTGTTGCACCATATCGCGAGAAAAAATCAGGATATCATCTAAGTAGACAAACACCAACACCCCAATCAAGTCTCGCAGCACGTCGTTAACCAGGGCTTGGAAGACTGCCGGAGCATTAGCCAAACCAAAGGGCATGACCAAATACTCATAGTGCCCATTGGGTGTGTTAAATGCAGTCTTCCACTCGTCTCCCTCTCTAATCCTGACCAGGTTGTATGCATTACGTAAGTCAAGTTTAGAAAAGACCTGTGACCCCTGTAAGCACTCAAGGCCGTGTCCATGAGGGGTAAAGGATATCGGTTCTTGATGGAAACGTCATTCAATCCCCTATAATCAATGCATGGGCGCTGATCCCCATCTTTTTTATCAACAAAGAAGAAGCCAGCGCCGGCAGGGGAAGTGGAAGGGCGTATGTGCCCCGCAAGCAATGCCTCCTCTATGTAGGTGTTCATGGCCAAGGTTTCGGGGCGTGAGAGAGAGAACATTCGCCCGCGAGGCGGGGAGGTACCGGGTAGAAGATTAATGGGACAGTCGTATGATCTATGAGGCGGAAGTGCTTTAGCACGCGTCTTGCTAAAAACGTCCGCCAGGTCCCAATAGATCTCAGGCACCCCTATCAAATCGGGATTAGAGGGTAGATCAGAATCTGCCACGCTCCCCACCATCCTGGAGAAAGAGGGAAGAGACAAAAGAGAAGAGGGGGGGGGAGACAAGGGTTTGGGCAAACTCCCGCTGACGATCGACTTGACGTCGGCCGCCGTTGAGAGTTCGCCCGTGCTCCAATTAATGACACGAACACATGACGACAACCAGGGATGACCCAACACCATGACAGAATAGGGGGAAAAGATGACAAAAAATTTAACCCATTCCCACTCCCCACCCGCCACCCGGATGTGTAAAGGAACTGTGCGCTGGGTGACGCTCCCACTGCCCAGAGGCCGACCATCCAGGGCATAAACTGGTAAGGGAACCCCTAAATCCTCCACTGGGGTTCCCCACTCCTTCACCAATCCCACGTGAATAAAATTGCCCGCCGCCCCTGAGTCAATGAGAGCCTTAGTTCCCCTAATGTCACCCCCACAGTTGATCGCCACCTCAAAAAATGTACGAGAATCCGTGGTTTTGGCAGGAATGAGCCCACCTGCTGGCGCTTTCTCGAAGCCCGACGGCGCACCTTCCATTCCCGATTGGCGCCGAGCCGATACAGCCTGGACCCGACAGCTGCCGAAGCGGTGACCGGTGCGGCCGCACCGGAAGCAGCGTCGCTCTTTGATGAAGCGCTGCCTCTCGTCGTCCGAGAGCGACAGCGCTCCAAGCTGCATGGATTCATCACCCAGTGGCCCACTCGTGTAATGCATGGAATTATCAACACCAGGAGAAGAAGGAAAACATACCTGGGTGTTGTTGACATGCTCCTTCTCCCTCTCCCGGTGCCGATTGTCCATCTTGATGGTGGTGTTGATCAGCACTTCCAGCTGCTCGGGGATCTCACGCGCGGAGAGCGCATCTCGCATCCGCGCTGAGAGTCCCCTGACGAACAGAACCACGCAGACGTTCTCCGCCCAAGCTGTCTCCCGAGCCAAGATCCGAAAATTGATAGCGTAAGCTGCGACCGTGCGGAGGCCCTGCCGGCAGTCGAGAAGACGACCACCAGCCTCGAAGATCGAGAGTACCCGGGAAGTATCGAATACTCTTCTCAATTCCCGGGTAAAGGCGTCCAGACTGTCGCAGATTATCGCCCCCGCCTCTAATTCCGCCGTAGCCCAGGAGAGAGCTTGACCGGTGAGCAGTGTGATAATATACGCTACCTGCGCTGTCTCCGATGGAAATGATCGTGGTTGCAGCCGGAAAACGAGTAGACACTGGGTGATGAACCATCCGGTGATCCGTCATAGCGAGCGGGCGCCTGCAGATGTGGCTCGTGGGACCGTTCCTGGACCCCGAACACCCCCCGACTCTCCTCTGCGTGGAGCGCTGCTTCTCCCGTCGCCGACTGAACACCAGCCACTCCTTCTTGGGCTTGTCGGGCTGTGGCCAACGCCGACTGCGCCACCGCTTGGGATGATCCGACGACCCCGTTGAGTCGGATTAATTCGGCGCTGACCAGCTGTTGATGTTCCTCCATCCGTGTCTGTGCTGCTCCCTGCGCCTGGAGCATCTCCATGATGGCCTCCATGGAATTCTGATGGTCAGGTCTTCTGTCAGAATGGAGGTAGGTGAATTCCAATGGTTGAAGGCAATCACAGAGACAGAGAGTGTTTACTCTTGAACAGGTTCGACTTTAATAGTAAGAACACAGAGTAAATTCTAAGAGAGACAAGTGCTAATAGCACAAGTGGAAAATAAGGTAAATGGGAGCTTATTGGAGGTCCAGAGTAGAACCGTCCGCGTTATCCCCGAACGCAATTAGTGAAGACCTGACAATGAACAAGCAGAAGAGAGGTATGTTACATAGACACCAAATACCAACATTCCACACACACCCCCGTGACAGCCAATCAGGAACCACCCCTAAGTGACAGCACTAATTGACAGGGAAATGACAGGTGACAAGCCCAGTGACATATGCCAGGAATGTGGGTGGTCACCGACCACAGTCGGTGTCCAGAACGTAACAGATAGATAGATAGATGTGCTTAGGTATTATGTACTATATAAATACATGGTTCCCAAAGAGAAGCTTGGAGGGAGGCTTACAGTTACACTATTAATCAGGTTTTAATCTGTTTCGGACATAATCCATACATGCATTGAATTGATTACCCTTTGGTTTATACCAGTGACACCTCATGTTCATCATCAGATAACAGTGCTTGAAAAGATAAATGCATTTTCTCAAATTCATTCATCAAAAATGTCAAAGGCTCATTCAATTTATCAAGTCACGTCACGTCATCAAATCCATCAAACAGCGCATCTCCTCATATATTTTAAACCCAGTTACAATATCACAATAACGTGTGACACTGTCACAGTGACAGTGATACAATTAAACAATCCACAGATTCAGATTCCTCATAATTCATATCCACAATCCACGCATAGACGCTATGCTCAAACAATCCGGGCGCTCCGTTAAGCAAATACACAGCGAAGAATATGAAACTAATCAGAGCCAAACGCCCGATATATATTATTCATATTTGCAATGATCCGTTTAGTCCGTTATTAAAATAACTGTGTGTGTCGCGATCGCGAGCGCCGTATCCGTATAACTATGACGTGCATTATTTAGGACAAAGTACATTTAGTATCAGCATTTTAGGTCTATTATTTTACATTTCAAAAGCCCCCTCTAGGAAAACGAAGCACAAAAACATAATTCAGAATGGTATAATGGGATCTATACTGTGATAATTATTTCAGGAAGCGAGCTGGCATTTCTTTGCGAGGGTGTGGCCATGCAGGTTATCCAGCTAACTGAACTAAACCCTGCTCCGGAGCAGGTTAAAAAATGTCGATCTGTTTCCATAGCGATTTAGGAAATCCGACGTCGGGGAATGGAAATGTCTGGCTTAAATCAAGCTATGCTGAAAATTATCCGGCTAACTCAGTTAGCCAGGTACGGGGAATAGGGCCCATATCCGTAGCTGGAGTGTGTGGTGTGTGTGTTTGTGTGTGTGTCAAGAATGTGTGAGTGTATGATATCAGGCCCACCCATTAATGAAATGGCTGTTAATCCCAGTCGTGCCGCGGGACGGTCGCCTCTCATTAGTTCGCTGGTCGGGAGAAACCGGGGAGAAACATTCTGGAACTCTTTGATGTTGTCAGAGATTCTCACCAGTGTTTCAGAACAAAGAGAGTCTTCCTCTGGGATAAGGGAGGGGTGCTACTCTTCCCTCTGTTCCGCCGGGGGATGTCAGACAGGAAGCTGTTTGAGTTGGGGAAACCCTTTTGATCCAGTGCCAGAACAATGTTGTCAAAAAGAAATATCTAAATATTATTAAAATTCTTTTTTTTAAATACTTTTTTTTCTTTTTCTTTTTTTAAACTAGATTCAAAACATGCACAATTATTTATTTTTGAGGGGGAAGAAGACAGTAGTTGGGGAGCTCTGGGTGTTATATTTTGGGGCGTTATACTTCACAAGGAATGGAGAAAACGAATAAATTGACATATCAAGCACCAGTAGTAACTATACTCTGCCAAAAAAAAGTTCTTGAACTGCCAGTTATTTGAACTTGTAACTGCTGTCAGTTTGTCCCACTGCACATTTGAACATGTTAAAAACTCATACAATTTCAATGTGTTTCTACCCGAGACACATTATTTGGCATTTTTTATTGAGAGTTCAAGATGAGATTGTGTGTCTTGCTACTCTCTCCCTCATAGTTACTCCCTGATTGCCGCCTCACTGGCCCAGGCTGCTGTTTGGGAGACAAGACCCTGGAGTCACCTATACTTTCAGACACTGACACATTAGAACAGTGGTTCTCAAATTACGAGAATGGGTACAGTACAGTACAGCTCAATACATACAATTGTTAAGAGGATGCAAACCTGAGAAAGACTTTCTTCTTGTTTCCATCAGGGTCCCCCATTTTCAATTCATCATATGACACACACGACATACAGATAGACAGTAATGCTACATCTATACATTTATGACATACCAGATTTGCAAATACAGTACTGTTTGTGATACTAAAAAAAAACGGAAAAAGAGTGTATATACATTCGACATAGAAACTGTGCATTGGAGGAGGTTGGGTAGGTGGGGTGGGGCTGTACATTGGAGGTGGGGGGGGGGGACACACTGTACATTGGAATACTGACATACATTTGACATAGAAACTGTACATTGGAGGAGGTTGGGTAGGTGGGGTGGGGTTGGGTGGGGCTGTACATTGGCGGTGGGGGGGGGGGGGGGGTTGGGTAGGGGGGGGGGGGCACTGTACATTGGAATTCTGACAAAGCCATGCTTGGTCTTTGTTGTACAACTGGGTTAGGACATTTGTAGGGGCCAGTTTCGAATTGCAGTCTCCCGTAGGTGTTCTTTGAGAGTGTTTTTGAAGGTGGGTAGTGATTCACATTCCTTTAGCTTTGGGTAGGGCGTTCCACATTGATGTGGCATAATTGCGAAACGTGTTTAGTCCCTTGTTTGAGCCGAATCTGGGTTTTACATGATTTGTGGAGCTCCCTCTGGTGTTGTGATCGTGGTATTCACTGACCTTTGACTTTTTTTTAATACATTGGTTGCCATTTTGTCACAGGAAAGATTTGCCTCTAGGATGGAACCCAGGTAGGTTCCATGTCTCGTCTTTTGTGTGTAACCTTGACACTCGCAATGGATAGGTTTGTTGTCAGAAGCGCGGAGAGAGAGAAGAAGCGCAGATTTTCCTTGCAGACAAAAACATGATGATTAGAAAAAAGCTAATAAATAGAGTAAAATAAAAGAGAGAGGGGGCAGTAAGTAAAGGATAAGAGTGAGAGGGGCAGTTTGGATGGTCTGGGGGCCCTTGGTCACACATGGGAGCACCCTATATCTGTGCTGATTAAAAGGCACGGCCACTCCACTGACCCCCAGAGAAATGCCTGCAGGGCACAATTCCAAACAAAGAGACCTCTCTAATTGTCTGCATACCTGTAGGACAGGAAGTTAGTTGACCAGTCAACCATTCCGTTGTTTATTATCAATATGTGAAAGACAACAATTGGTAGGGGGGGGAAACATTCCAGAGCAACCTACAGCTGAATCCTAACTGGGATTAAAAGGGATAGAAATACATATATTTTATTCCACTTCCAGAGAACGAAGCATGTTTTGATTAATGTCCCTGAGATCTGGAACTGAACTGACATTTTTTATAATGTACGGTATGTCTAGGTATTTTAGTAGCCTAGACTGTCTAAAGGAGCCCTTCTGCGAGGCGTAGTGCCTTTGTTCTTAGACGTATCCTGCTATTGGCCATAACTATCAAAGACAAGGATCATCCTATAAACCTGACTGTAAGTGCTTCTCATGCATTCCTTTGTCCTCCCAGTAACTGTTGGCATACATGCCCCTTCTTCTTCTTCTCCCTGTCTACAGGGGAGAACTGGATTTTAACTGCATGGAAACTCCACGTGTTTATAATGCCAGCTGGATATTGTGCTTATTTCACTTGATAAAATTGTTTTCATGTTTAAGTCAAACTTCTGTTCCAGGCAGAATTGTTAGCAAGGATCCCAGGTGTTGAAGCATGTAAGCTTAAGATGTATTGGTTGAAATACAATAAAGAAATATTTTGCCAGCCCCGAATGATTGTTAGTCATTAACCTGTACTGGTACGTACAATGATGTGCCTTTGTGTGCCAAGCAATATGTTGGAAAGGAAGGAGGGAGGGAGAGAGAGAGAGAGAGAGAGAGAGAGAGAGAGAGAGAGAGAGAGAGAGAGAGAGAGAGAGAGAGAGAGAGAGAGAGAGAGAGAGGGGGAAAGAGTCACATTGTGATTAGGTAGACTGCCTACAGTAGATATTTAGACAGTAGACTATAGGGCTATTTTTTCTACCAACAACAAGAGGACCAGTGTTGCAGCCAGCTCACAATCAGAACTAGAAAGGTGCGCTCAGTAGAGTGTAAATCTCCACCTGGCGGCAGCCACACATTTCTTCTCTCTCTCACAGAGCAAACAAACACACCTACATTATTTAACAAATACAGAGCCCATCTATTACCATTAATTATAATTATCGGTATCCAAACACACTGACACAACATACACAGAGATCATCCACTGTCTGGGAAAGAAAAAAAATACTATTACTATTACCACTATTACACTATAACTCTATGACACTATTACATTATACACTATGACACTATTACATTATACACTATGACTCTATGACACTATTACATTATACACTATGACACTATTACATTATACACTATGACTCTATGCCACTATTACATTACACACTATTTCAATTCAATAAAAAATAAAAGAGCTGCATTTCTACACATTCAAGACAAAACAGGGACAAGAGACATACACAACACTTCAAAGCACAAGAGACATGACACTGCCAGAACGGGATCCCTATATTGTTGATCTGTCAATGACTCTGACACTATTACATTATACACTATGACTCTATTACATTATACACTATGACTCTATGACACTAATACATTATACACTATGACTATGACACTATTACATTATACACTATGACTATGACACTATTACATTATACACTATGACTATGACACTAATACATTATACACTATGACTATGACACTAATACATTATACACTATGACTATGACACTATTACATTATACACTATGACTCTATGACACTAATACATTATACACTATGACTATGACACTATTACATTATACACTATGACTATGACACTAATACATTATACACTATGACTATGACACTAATACATTATACACTATGACTATATGACACTAATACATTATACACTATGACTATGACACTAATACATTATACACTATGACTATGACACTAATACATTATACACTATGACTATGACACTAATACATTATACACTATGACTATGACACTATTACATTATACACTATGACTATGACACTAATACATTATACACTATGACTATGGCACTATTACATTATACACTATGACTCTATGACACTATTACATTATACACTATGAATATGCCACTAATACATTATACACTATGACTATGACACTAATACATTATACACTATGACTATGCCACTAATACATTATACACTATGACTATGACACTATTACATTATACACTATGACTCTATGACACTAATATATTATACACTATGACTCTATGACACTAATACATTATACACTATGACTATGACACTATTACATTATACACTATGACTCTATGACACTATTACATTATACACTATGACTCTATGACACTAATACATTATACACTATGACTATGACACTATTACATTATACACTATGACTCTATGACACTAATACATTATGACTATGACACTATTACATTATACACTATGACTCTATGACACTAATACATTATACACTATGACTATGACACTATTACATTATACACTATGACTATGACACGATTACATTATACACTATAACACTATTATTACATTATACAGTATGACTCTATTGCATTATTACACACTATATTGCACTATTACAAGATTAAACACTAACACTATTACACATTTAAATAATTACACTATTACACATGATTTCACATTACACACTGCTACACTATTACACACTACTACACAATTATACTAACACACTGTTATACTATTACACAGTGTTACACTATTACACAGTATTACACAGTATTACACAATTGCACTATTAAATGGGGCGACAGTGGCTCTGGAGGTAGAGCGGTCGTCTGGTAATCTGAAGTTTCCCGGTTTGAATCCGGCAGCGTGTCGAAGTGTCCTTGAGCAAGCTCATAAAAGCCCTATATAAATGTAATCCATGCTTTCCGTTTACACATAATTATTATTACACAGTATTACACTATTACAATATTACACACTATTACACCATTACACTATCACACTATTGCACATAAGTCTCTATGAAAAAAAATTCATGAGATATAAAAGAGACAAGGAATTTTTCAATGGACAAAGGTGTTAATTAATTCATAAATGTTTTTAATGCATACATATATCAATGACACTAGGTTCACTATGTGTCAAGTTTCATCCACCATGCCCTTTTAGTTGATAAGATGAGCAACGAATAGACACACAAACAGACACATGCAACCAAATGCATAATCCCCCCGCTAGGCTACCGCCTGGTGGAGATAATATAAGGTAATACAGTAATCCACATGAAACATGTTTGTCATGATTTGACACTATGAGTACATGCAGTGAATTATGCATTATGAAAGTTTTTTGGTGGATCCCCGCAGGAAGGTGGAAATCTGTTTTTGCAGCGTTAATCCTCAACTCCAACTCTAGGATTAATGGTGCAGGCTGTGAGGGATGCACCATTTGATTCTGCCAACGTGTCATCGATACTGCTAGAGAAGTAGTAAGCAACCGTCATTCATAATAACTATCAAGTAATGCACCAGTACACACACACACACACACACACACACACACACACACACACACACACACACACACACACACACACACACACACACACACACACACACACACACACACACACACACACACACACACACACACACACACACACACACACACACACACACACACACACACACACACACACACACACACACACACGCACGCACGCACGCACACACACACACACACACCTGGTTAGTAAACATGGCTGGTGTGTAATCTAGATTGCTGTGCGTTGCTGAGCTCTGTGTTCCGAGGGTCTAGTGTAAACAGAGGTAATGAATGCTCAGGGTTACGCTGGTCAGGGATCAATGCTCTTTGGATAGATCATCTGCCAGGGACCAACAGCCCAGTGCACGCGTTAAGGCCCAGTATAATTATACCAGGAGGAAATCAACTCTCAGCTGGGGGAAATCAGGGTTTTAATTTAATTAAAGATAAGGCTGCACACGAAGGAGCACAGTGTGTAGATCTTTAGGTTTTACAAGCTGGGCCGGGCTTTGGCGGATTCTCTGGAGGACGATGAAACGCTGAATGTTCCCGGTGTGTTCGCGCGGAGACCTATGGACTGAGTCGCATGCGCTACAGCACCGCCATTGGCCAGGAGTCAGACACGGAGGAAATTCAAACATTGTGAGAGAGGTATCTTGCCAGGAATATAGAATGCGAGTAGCGCAGACCCCAGGGCTATTGGAAGGGGAGTGGACCCCACACAGTAAACTCTCTACCGCACATCATTTCTACCACATGGATGAGCTTCACGCTTCCAAATGTAGCTCTGTTGACAGATGGTGGGCCGGAGACCTGCCGCGAAGAGGAGCCATATCATTACGTCCCAGCGGAGGAACAAAAGTCTAATTTGAATCTGTGTTTTTTCCCCCCGTTTCTCCCTCCTGCTGTCTTGTATCCTGGCACACATGCACGCACACACACACACACACACACACACACACACACACACACACACACACACACACACACACACACACACACACACACACACACACACACACACACACACACACACACACACACACACACACACACACACACACACACACACACACACACACACACACACACACACACACACACACACACACACACACACACACACACACAGCCATTTTTATTGCCATGTTGGTATTGGGATTGACTGTCTCACAGGAAATAATTGTAAAAAAGACTGTTTGCTTTGTAGATTCAACAGCAAAAGATGTTTATGTGAAAAATGCTTTTTTCTCTTCGATTCTCACAGAAACCTGACTCTTTTGAACATTGTTTTATACCCTTAAGACTGTTTTACAACTAAGGGATACTGCATGGGGACACATTCACCTCCACGTCTGCAGTGTTGATGATGTCTCTGACTGAGCTCAGTGAGACCTACAGCGGCGCACTACTTGACCACTGCACCGAGTCATCGAGACACCGACCGAGGCATCGGCTTTTACAGCTCTCAGTAGACATGCAGGCATATCGACGGAGAGCGAGAGACTCCTCTGAATTCTGATTACAGCCACTTTGTGACACCTGGGGGACCGAGGAAGCTGTCCTTAAACCCGTCATAAATATTCACAGCAACTTTACTATGTGCATGCTGAAGTGCTGATATAAAGAAGCGTAACACCCGCCATTGCTCTGGTGGGGGGAATCCATACTAGAAAACAGGTGTACTTTGCCAGTTCACTCCCGACTCGATTCTGAACAAACTCACAGGAACAGCGTTATTTGTGGATCCGTCCCATCTCTCCCTTTATGATAATTCCACAGTGTGTGTGTGTGTGTGTGTGTGTGTGTGTGTGTGTGTGTGTGTGTGTGTGTGTGTGTGTGTGTGTGTGTGTGTGTGTGTGTGTGCGCAGGCTGCAGGCTGCTCTGTCACAGCCCCGCCTCCCAGCCTGCCGTAGAGCTGCCAGCGTGATGGCAGCTTTTGATTCGACTCCACCTCTAACCTCCTCCTATTGTTCCCCCAGTCAGTGGGACCTCCCCCTGTTTTTATTGACTATCTCACTAATTGCAGCCTGCATAAACAAAGCATGGAGAGACTTGGCAGTATAAAATGCTCAGATAATTAGTTTTGTGGGGTGGGGGGCGTGGGTCGAGGTGTGGGGGGTGGGATGGAGGGGACTGTGTCTTTAGACATTGATCTGATGGGTCACTTTATTGAATGGGCGAGGGAGGGACCCCCGTGACGGTGACAGGTAGCCTGTCTCATGGATCACAGCCCCTCGTCAATACTCTCAATGGCGTGGCGCCGTGCACTTCTCCGGGAGACTCGGGTGCCGATTGATTGGGGATAGTGCAAGGGAGGCATTTGTTGTGATTTAACAAGTTTCTCCCCGTGTTTCTCCCATCGCGTTTCCATTCAGTTGTCTGTTTTATGTGCGCCTCGCATCACGTCTTCATTAGTGGGAAGGGAACATGATGACCGAGGGTATTGGTCTTTCAACAGTGTCTGCTGCTGTATGTTGTCGTACTGTCTACCACTTGGTTTTCTGTGGAGTTGTTTGGACAGAATGTGGAACACGGTGGGAAACAAAGCAACCGTGTGACATTGGTTCATTTGAACAGGACCTCCTGAAGGGACGGGTTAAGAAGGATTTGTGTGTCCCTGTTGGCAGGATGGTGCATGCGGCTAGGTGCAGGAAGGGGGGGGGGGGTTAGAGATGATGAAGGCAGTGGCGGTGATGGGGGTTGGTGGTGTGGTGGGGTGGGTGGTGGTGGGGATTTGTGGTGGTGGTGGGGGCTGATGGTGGTGGATGTTGGTGGTGGTGGTGGTGGAGGTTGGTGGTGGGGGTTGGTGGTGGGGGTTGGTGTGGTGGTGGAGGTTGGTAGGTGGAGGTTGGTGGTGGTGGTTGGTGGTGGAGGTTGGTGGTGGGGCTTGGTGGTGGTGGTGGAGGTTGGTAGGTGGAGGTTGGTGGTGGTGGTTGGTGGTGGGGGTTGGTGGTGGTGGTGGTGGTTGGTGGTGGTGGTGGAGGTTGGTGGTGGTGGTGGAGGTTGGTGGTGGTGGTTGGTGGTGGTGGTGGGGGTTGGTGGTGGAGGTTGGTGGTGGGGCTTGGTGGTGGTGGTGGAGGTTGGTAGGTGGAGGTTGGTGGTGGTGGTTGGTGGTGGAGGTTGGTGGTGGTGGTGGTGGTTGGTGGTGGTGGTGGAGGTTGGTGGTGGTGGTGGTGGTTGGTGGTGGTGGTGGAGGTTGGTGGTGGAGGTTGGTGGTGGTGGTTGGTGGTGGTGGTGGGGGTTGGTGGTGGAGGTTGGTGGTGGAGGTTGGTGGTGGTGGTGGAGGTTGGTGGTCGTGGTGGAGGTTGGTGGTGGTGGTGGAGGTTGGTGGTCGTGGTGGAGGTTGGTGGTGGTGGTGGAGGTTGGTGGTGGTGGTGGGGGTTGGTGGTGGTGGTTGGTGGTGGAGGTTGGTGGTGGTGGGGGTTGGTGGTGGTGGTTGGTGGTGGTGGTTGGTGGTGGAGGTTGGTGGTGGTGGTGGAGGTTGGTGGTGGTGGTGGAGGTTGGTGGTGGTGGTGGGGGTTGGTGGTGGTGGTTGGTGGTGGAGGTTGGTGGTGGTGGGTGGTGGTGGGGGTTGGTGGTGGTGGTTGGTGGTGGAGGTTGGTGGTGGTGGGTGGTGGTGGGGGTTGGTGGTGGTGGTTGGTGGTGGAGGTTGGTGGTGGTGGTGGAGGTTGGTGGTGGTGGTGGAGGTTGGTGGTGGTGGTTGGTGGTGGTGGGTGGTGGTGGGGGTTGGTGGTGGTGGGTGGTGGTGGGGGTTGGTGGTGGGGGTTGGTGGTGGTGGTTGGTGGTGGAGGTTGGTGGTGGTGGTGGAGGTTGGTGGTGGTGGTGGGGGTTGGTGGTGGTGGTTGGTGGTGGAGGTTGGTGGTGGTGGTTGGTGGTGGAGGTTGGTGGTGGTGGTGGAGGTTGGTGGTGGTGGTTGGTGGTGGTGGTGGAGGTTGGTGGTGGTGGTTGGTGGTGGAGGTTGGTGGTGGTGGTTGGTGGTGGTGGTGGAGGTTGGTGGTGGTGGTGGAGGTTGGTGGTGGTGGTGGAGGTTGGTGGTGGTGGTGGAGGTTGGTGGTGGTGGTTGGTGGTGGAGGTTGGTGGTGGTGGTTGGTGGTGGGGGTTGGTGGTGGAGGTTGGTGGTGGAGGTTGGTGGTGGTGGTGGAGGTTGGTGGTGGTGGTTGGTGGTGGTGGTGGGGGGGTTGGTGGTGGAGGTTGGTGGTGGTGGTGGAGGTTGGTGGTGGTGGTTGGTGGTGGTGGTGGTGGTGGTGGTGGGGGTTGGTGGTGGTTGTTGGTGGTGGAGGTTGGTGGTGGTGGTGGAGGTTGGTGGTGGTGGTTGGTGGTGGTGGTGGGGGTTGGTGGTGGAGGTTGGTGGTGGAGGTTGGTGGTGGTGGTGGAGGTTGGTGGTGGTGGTTGGTGGTGGTGGTGGGGGTTGGTGGTGGTGGTTGGTGGTGGAGGTTGGTGGTGGTGGTGGAGGTTGGTGGTGGTGGTTGGTGGTGGTGGTTGGTGGTGGTGGTGGGGGTTGGTGGTGGTGGTGGGTGGTGGTGGTGGGGGTTTGATTTATTTTATTTGATCTTTATTTATCTCGAACAACCATAAACACACAAACTTGAAATAACAAAAGATAACAAGAACTAAATAAAAATTAAATAAAGAAACGAAATAAAATACAAATACAATTAAAATAAAATATATCTTCCTAGACGGAACCTAGGAGGTTGGTGGTGGTGTTGGAGGAGGTTGGTGGTGGTGGATGTTGGTGGTGGTGGAGGAGGTTGGTGGTGGTGGATGTTGGTGGTGGTGGAGGAGGTTGGTGGTGGTGGTGGAGGAGGTTGGTGGTGGTGGAGGTTGGTGGTGGTGGAGGAGGTTGGTGGTGGTGGATGTTGGTGGTGGTGGAGGAGGTTGGTGGTGGTGGTGGAGGAGGTTGGTGGTGGTGGAGGTTGGTGGTGGTGGTGGTGGTGGTGGATGTTGGTGGTGGTGGAGGAGGTTGGTGGTGGTGGAGGTTGGTGGTGGTGGTGGTGGATGTTGGTGGTGGTGGAGGAGGTTGGTGGTGGTGGAGGTTGGTGGTGGTGGTGGTGGATGTTGGTGGTGGTGGAGGAGGTTGGTGGTGGTGGAGGTTGGTGGTGGTGGTGGTGGATGTTGGTGGTGGATGTTGGTGGTGGTGGAGGAGGTTGGTGGTGGTGGTGGAGGAGGTTGGTGGTGGTGGTGGTGGATGTTGGTGGTGGTGGAGGAGGTTGGTGGTGGTGGTGGTGGTGGATGTTGGTGGTGGTGGTGGTGGATGTTGGTGGTGGTGGAGGTTGGTGGTGGTGGTGGTGGATGTTGGTGGTGGATGTTGGTGGTGGTGGAGGAGGTTGGTGGTGGTGGTGGAGGAGGTTGGTGGTGGTGGTGGAGGAGGTTGGTGGTGGAGGAGGTTGGTGGTGGTGGTGGTGGATGTTGTTGGTGGTGGAGGTTGGTGATGGTGGTGGGGGTTGGTGGTGGGGGTTGGTGGTGATGGTGGTGGGGGGTGGTGGAGGATGTTGGTGGTGGTGGATGTTGGTGGTGGTGGAAGTTGGTGATGGTGGTGGGGCGTGGTGGTGGGGGTTGGTGGTGGATGTTGGTGGTGGATGTTGGTGGTGGTTGGTGATGGTGGTGGGGGGTGGTGGTGGGGGTTGGTGGTGGTGGTGGGGGGTGGTGTTGGGGGTTGGTGGTGGTGGTGGTGGTGGCAGGTGTGGTGTGAGCAGGGGGGGTGACCTTGGCCATGTATGAGGGACAGCAGTGAGGAGCCAGCCATCTGTCCAGGGCCGTAAGAGGCGACCCAGTATCATTGTTTAGTCTGAGGGGGTACGCTGGGGTCACGGAGAGGGCCAGGCCTCCTGGGTGGGGATCAGAGTGGAGCCTGGTGGAACTGATCTGAAAATGGAACTGAACTGAAAATGGCGACCGAAAAGCATGCAATAAATAATGCTCTGAAATTCTTAATGACCACAGTAGCAGTTCTACACTCCATTATTATGTGAGATTGTAAAATTTGACGCTCAGTGTCCACCTCTCTGGGCTCTTCTCAGCTACCTCCTCTCAGTTGCCCTCTTTCATGCCTTTATTGAAAGGACCGTGAGCAGAAATGATTTGGACATAATTTGAGCTCACTGGGCTTTTCCTTTCTGTGGGAACTCTATACTAAAATGCTCGGCTATTCAGACTGGTGAGATTATTATTAATGTTTTTTTAATGATATATCTTGGTCAGGGGAAGAGTTTCTTCTCAAACTATGAACATTTACTTCAAATCATACACGAGACCAGGGGTGTAAAAAGTACCCAGAAATTATACTTAAGTGAAAGTATGGGTACCGTCTCGAAATCTGACTCAAGTAAAAGTCATAAGTATCTGGCTAAAAACACACTTGAGTAAAAGTAAAAAACGTCCTACTTTTAAATGTACTTAAGTACTAAAAAGTAAAAAGTGTTTTTTTTAAAGGGATAGACCAGGGGTCTAACTCATTCCATCTTGGGCCAGGTTTTCATTTTAACTACACATTGCACCAGGTGAGTTAGTTGAAGAGGTGAGCCAATTAGTGAAATCATCAGCTGGTGTTTAGGCAAGGCTGGAATGAAACCAAGCAGACACTCTGCCCACAATGGAATGTGTTCTGCGATAGAAAGAACAGAGGACACTTTTTTGCATTAAAATTATTTAATGCACTGCTCCATTGAAGGTAAACTAACATGGACGGCATTCACATCACAGCCTGAATAATATCACAATATTAACCACAGCATACTGGATTATCCTGAATAATATCACAATATTAAAGACAGAATACTGGAGTACCCTGAATAATATCACAATATTAACCACAGCATAATGCGGATCTGACTGTCTATTCTTCTGATAGCAGGTGTTTAATCAAAGATCCCCGCTTTCTAGTGTTGCACAAGGACCAATCAGCATGGGTATGGGCGGGTTCATTTTCCATTGATGGGGATTTGATTGGCTGTTTACCTGCGGTCGCAGGATTAATAACGTTAACGTTAGTTCGGCCAGATAAACAATTAAAATATACTAATTAAAATGGTTGGACCTGTGAGATTTGTACTTTGTACTTTGTAGGTCTGCATTTTAAATGTAAGGAGTAAAAAGTATGTTTTTTTTCTCTGAAATGTAATGGAGTAAAAGTACAAAGTATACAAACCTAATAATACTCGAGTAAAGTACAAATCCCCCAAAACAGTACTTAAGTATTGTAACGAAGTACAATTACTCAAGTACTTTACACCCCAGCACGAGACAATATAAAAAAGGTGTGAGACTATGATTATGATTATAGTCCCACTTCCATGGTGATGAAAGAAGCTTCAGAAGATTTAGTCGAAACGTACTGCTGCTTTCCAAATAATGAGAAATCTTTTTTTGTTTGTGTCCTCCTAATTCTGTCTCCCCCCCCCCCCCTGTCTGCTGCGTTCTCTAGGGAAGGCTGCCAGACGGGACACCTGTACCACCGGTAGGTTTGAGGCTTCGAAGGGTCGGGAGGTTGAAGCTGTCAGCGTGACATGGGGGCCAGAGCCAGACAGTTGTAATCAAGGTGTTAAATGAGTGGAAGCCATAATGTCAGACCTTTCAGTTTGATCACAACCACCCCCTCCACCTAAATCTTTTATTACACCGCAGTTTCAATCCATCACCATCCCTCTCAGGTCACGACTTCGAAAGCTTGACCCTCTCGACAACCCTTTCTGTCTCACGGTCTTCCTAATGGACACTTTTCAACTGTCACCTCGTGCTCATTAGTCACATTTTTAACAGGATACATTTTTTTTTTTTTTTTTTTGCAAAGTCTGTGAAGTGACAGCATAACGCCCACATAAATGACACGTTTATTCCAGCATGTTGTAGCACTAAGCGAGCCTAGTCTATGCAACCGCGGTCATAATTAGAATGTTTTATGTTCTGGAGACATACGGCCATTTTAGTCCTGATTAGCTAAAAAGGAAAATGTGGGTATACGCGTGTTTGTTATATGTTGTTCACACCCCACTTCAAAGGCGGAGCTTTTTAATTTCCTGGACCCTCTTACTTAGAGGAATGGTTTATAGTTTTCCTCCATGTTCAAAGAAGGGACATATATTATTTTCCGACCAGGGGCCTGCGAATAAACGTAGGTTCAGAGGTCTTGGGGAACATGGGCTGTCAAACGGCTAAGCGGATAAAGAGTGACAGAGTAGCAAGGGCCTTGTGAAACTCACCATCAAATGGGGTTTACAGCTTTGTGTAGTAAAAGTGACCTCTCCCTATCCCTTGGTCCCTGCCTGTAGTGTAATGGCGTTGAGTGCTACAACGCAGACACACACACACACACGCAGCAGAGTTAGATGAAAACAGATGAGGCAGGGCGAGGGAGCCGAGCAGCTTGGCTGATTCCACTCACACCCGTTTTACTGGGAAATTTCAGGTCATTCGGTGGCTACCATTCAAATCGGATCTGTCCTTTTGTGGTCTGCGATAATGTGGCCTCTGTTTGACCCAGAACATGCATTTTAAAACACACGCTAGAGTACATACCCTCTCTCTCAGAGAGTCGTGTTCAACCTGCAATGTAGAAGCAAAGCCTCTGAAAAGATAGAGCCATCCCGCCGCCATGTGTTGTACAGTAGGTAATTTTGCACCACGTACAGTAGCAATCAAGTCATTTGAATGCAATTTGGTTTTTATTTAGCACGGCCTGTCTGTAAAGATGAAGGAAGGGGAGAGGAAGCCCCATACTGTTTAGCATGAGAGGTACAGCCAGCGCTATAGAAAAGTGAGGCACAATTTATTTATAGGGATTCTATACTGGACTATCTCCCTATTAACCATTCATACCTTCAACGTGTGGTACTGTATTAATCCCGTCAGGGGCATTTTTGCATATCCCTGTGATAATTGCGTATACATTGGTATCATCAGAGTACAGGGCAAGGCTGTTTGCAGCACTCCTGGAGCAGGTAACATTGAGGGGTTCGGTGTTCAAGGAAACTTAAACAGGGCACATTGACTCTCGATGGGACTTGAACCTGTGACCTTCCAATTACGCAAGGTTTTGGACACACAACACACGTTGCTTTCTAATGTGACAAAATATTTTCTACGACTAGTTTAAGGGATGTTATTTATGGGTGTGTTTGTGTACGATCTGGTATACTGAAGCTATAAAGGGCTGAGCCAAAAGACAGGGTCTGTAGTGGGTTGTCCTCAGCCTGAGCCTGTCCTGTCAGGACCAACTTAGGCTGTTAGATGAGTGACACACAGTCAGTCTCGTCAAACTAAGCTAGAGCCAGGGGACTGACCCTTACCCTCATAATGACTCCCCATACCTCATGTAGGACAGGCCCCTGCCCTGCTCCCCTGCTCCCTTGGCCCACAGAGACCTCAAGTCCCACAGAGAGTGTCTGGGACCCTGACCCGGGCTGACCCATAGAGCACAGGGCAGACTGGGACAGACAAACACAGAGATAGGCCACACCCAGGGGGTCGGTTTGGACGGCTTTTGGTGGCTCATGGCCCGGGGACATCTTTCTGAGTAATGAACGGGTTATTTCTTAACACAAAGGGACAAATTGTTAGCTGGGTGGATTGCTAACTATTGTCAAGTATGTAAAGAGCATCAACAATTTTTTTTAGACAAATGAAAGAGAGTGGATTCCTTTATTTATTTGTATTTCTTTCATGAAATGAAATGGTGTGTCCTCTTGCCATAGCTACAATAGATAGAAAATGTGATATACCATCACATTAACATTGAAACAGTTTCTATATGTTGTCTACCTTGGCTTCTTCTCAAAAGCTCTTGGTTGGAACAAAGCACCCCCCCCTCTGTATTGAGTGGAGCCTGACCAGTATAAATGTATAGGTTTCTCAAAACATACACGTCTAATGTTCTCCTGCTGTTCTCAGTCCAGTGTGTGTGAAATGGGGTAAATCCTGCCTCTTATACTCTGTAAGCATGGTGGCCCCCGTCGATTTCAAAGGGTTCATTACTCTTCAATCTGGCCTGCGCGTGAAGCGAAAAAGCTTGGGAAAGACTGTCACGTTTGCCTGAGAATACTGACACTGATCTCCTATACTATCTGGACTGTGTAAGCCGCAATGCATTGGCTTTCTTTCTTTCTTTCTTTTTCCCCCTTTTTTTTTTTAAATATTTTTTTACTATAGTATACGCCTTTGTACTTATAGCAGAAGGGAAGGATACAAGCAAGGGAGAAGAAACTCTGTTTCCAGCAGTTGCGGCCAGGTTTGGACAACCTTGCGTCGGTCCTCTGAAGGGTCCAAGCTCATAGCTGATGACCTGCCTACTCTACTCCATCTTTGTCACCCCCTTGCACTCCCTATAACAATCCTGCACAATTGTACAGCCCTGTCCTATATTATATTCTATTGTATTTTTATTCTAATTTAGTTTATACATTCCATTTTATTTTATTCTACTTTCATTTACAATTACAAAAATATACTCCTACTTGCTTTGTAAATGTTGATATTGTCTGTTAATGTTGATTGATCAAATGACCAAGACAAATTCCTTGTATGTGCAAGTTTACTTGGCAATAAAGACTTTTCCAATTCTTATTCTGAGGCTGGTGTCGCCAGCAGTCAAAGCCAAGTGATCCAAGGTCAAGAGGCTGTCGTCAGCTCACGTGGAAGCCCTGCTTGGCGCAGCATGGTTGTAACATCAAATCAAATCAAAAGTGTCCGGCCTGTGACCCCCTCCAGCTAGGTCACAGATGGAGACCCATCCGCTTTGGGCCAGAGAAAGCACAGATTTTAGTGTAACCCCTTCGACTGTGACCTATGACCCTGATCTGGCCGCTTCCATTGAACTTGACAGGATCCTGACCTAGTGGAAGATGGAACATCGAGGACATAAGGTTCAAAGTGACCCTGGCTTTTAGCACAAGTGATTTCTGTATGCACTTGAATGTGACTTTGACAGATCTAGAACTTCCCATTGTGTTCTATAGACAGTGGTAATTTATTTAGACAGACGTTTATCTTTTGGACAAAAAAGGTCAAACGCATACAATCAATTTAGGGTTGATTATATCATTTTAATTAGCTGCTGTTTCAATTCATTTCAATTTGGTATCTTCTGTATGTTATAAATGTCAAGGAACACAGGCCTACACAGTACATGCCTACATACAGTACATCCCCAACTAAAATAGGTGCAGTTTAGTCTGCAAGATTGCATGCAGATAAATGTGAAGAGGAACAATTTGAATGCCAGCCATTCATAACGAGAGAGAGAGAGAGAGAGAGAGAGAGAGAGAGAGAGAGAGAGAGAGAGAGAGAGAGAGAGAGAGAGAGAGAGAGAGAGCACAATATGAAACAGATGCCTCCACAGATGGGGGATAAACAGGCACATACATTACATGTTACAAAGCAGAAATGTCACTTTCAGTGGGGAGATGGTAATTACTTTGGTGGTGAAGTAGGACGTTGGAGACTGCCTGTAGTCCCTTGTGCTTCATGTAATGTTTCTGTCGTACATTTGATAAATGGAAAACCTTCAATAGAGCCTTTGTGGTGCTTTTTTGGCTTATGGACTTCATTGCTCAGGTGGCAAAATAAAGGTGTACGTATGTGAACGGTTTGTGAACAGCAATGAGAAATCAATCAGGTTTTTCTAACCAAAACATACTTGAATTTTTCACTACCACACTACAGAAGGTTAATGCTTTCACTACCAGACTACAGAAGGTTAACCCTTTCACTACCACACTACAGAAGGTTAACCCTTTCACTAACACACTATAAAGGGTTAACGCTTTCACTACCACACTACAGAAGGTTAACCCTTTCACTACCATGTTATAAAGGGCTTTCACTAGATGATGGAAATAAAGGAAACAACAGAAGCGCTGGGATGTCATCAGTGTCATGAACACCACCTACCAGCCCCAGGCGTAGGCCTTTGGGTCTGGCTCCCATTCCTGTCTTTCCAGCTTGCGCTGTTTGTTGTGGTACAGTTCATATGTGGGGGCGCACCTGGTGTCGGAATATTTACATTTCGATTTTACAGTATCCCTTTTGTGTTGTGGTAATTAGCTACTTACGGAAAAGTTGTGTGGAGACTTGTCCCATAATCCAGTTCATCTATTTAACATCCGCAGTCCCGAAACGCTTAACTAACCACAGTAGCGTTACTTTTAGGACGGTGGTCCAAACGGCCCTTCCAAAACACGCTTCTCTCTCAATTCACACAAACTGCTGTCAGTGCATATTTTAAAACACAGCTGTTCCGCCTTCTTTATCAGTCCCGGGTGGGTTGAGTAGCCAATCACATGGCCGCATGTGATGGGGCTACCTGGGAAGACAAGTGACATTATACACTGCTTTTAAAAGTGACATACCCCAGTGTACATACAGTACAGAATCAAATGAAAGATATACAGAGAAATACGAATAATAGTCAAATAGTAAGGAGAGGGTATTTTCATCCTATGTGACACACAAGCATCTGATCCATTTTCGTTTTATTGACATGCGATTTCCCACTCTAAAATGGCCCCTCGGTGAAACAAGGTTTTCAGTGTTGAGTTTTATGTAAGGAGAGTCCAGATGAAAGACTGTCTTGTGTGTCACCTCAGAGACCTTCACTTTTATGGCTCTGTTGGTTATTACATGCAGATCGGTTTGATTTACTGCCAGTGCGGATCTGAAATTACAGTAACTGTCGTCTTCTCTCTTGTATTTATTATGCTGAGTGTTTATATTTGGGCCGCTCCTGTGTGCAGGTGAGACAAGGTCTGGACCTGTCACCCAGTGAGAGAGCCCAGGGGAGGCGGAGAACAGGGGCTGATTTACACTCTGGCAGGACCTTCAACCCGCTTTGCTACGACATGTTACTGCCCTACAAAGGCAAACAGCAGTAACTTCAGTTACTATAGTACTACTGATATACAGTAGTGGTATAATATACATACACATTTAAAGGGATACAGATGTAGTGGGGTACTCTGCTGTACAAAGGCAAAAGGCAGTAATGGAAGGGCAGAGATATTGCTCCTGTCACTATTGCTCCTGTCTGTCTGTCTGTCTGTCTGTCTGTCTGTCTGTCTGTCTGTCTGTCTGTCTGTCTGTCTGCCTGTCTGTCTGTCTGTCTGTCTGTCTGTCTGTCTGTCTGTCTGTCTGTCTGTCTGTCTGTCTGTCTGTCTGTCTGTCTGTCTGTCTGTCTGTCTGTCTGTCTGTGTCAGTCTGTCAGTCTTACTCCTCACTCTTCTCTCTTTTGTTTCTCTCTCTTTCTTCGCTTGCTCTTCTCTCTCTTATCTTGCTCTTCTCTCTCTTCTCTTGCTCTTCTCTCCTCTCTCTCTCTCTCTTACTATTCTCTCTCTTCTCCTACTCTTCTCTCTCTTCTCTTGCTCTTCTCTCTCTTCACTCTCTTCTCTTGCTCTTCTCTCTCTTCACTCTCTTATCTTGTTCTTCTCTTTCTTATCTTGCTCTTTTCGCTCTGTTCTCTTGCTCTTCACTCTCCTCCTGCTCTTCTCTTTCTTCTCTTGCTCTTCTTTCTTCTCTTGCTCTTCTCTCTCTTCTCTTGCTCTTCACTCTCTCTGTTCTTCTCTCTCTTCTCCTGCTCTTCTCTCTCTTCTCTTGCTCCTCACTCTCTTCTATCTATTCTCTCTCTTCTCTTGCTCATCTCTCCTCTCTCTCTTCTCTTTCTTCTCTCTTCTCTCTCTTCACTTGCTCTTCATTCTCTTCTCTTTCTTCTCTCTCTTCTCTTGCTCTTCTCTCTTCTATCTCTTATCTTGCTCTTCTCTCTCTTCTCCTACTCTTCTCTCTCTTCTCTTGCTCTTCTCTCTTCTATCTCTTATCTTGCTCTTCTCTCTCTTCTCTTGCTCTTCTCTCCTCTCTCTTCTCTTGCTCTTCTCTCTCTTCTCTTGCTCTTCTCCCTCTCTCTCTTACTATTCTCTCTCTTCTCCTACTCTTCTCTCTCTTCTCTTGCTCTTCTCTCTCTTCACTCTCTTATCTTGCTCTTCACTCTCTTATCTTGCTCTTCTGTCTTTTCCTGCTCTTCACTCTCTTATCTTGCTCTTCTCTGTCTTCTCCTGCTCTTCACTCTCTTATCTTGCTCTTCTGTCTTTTCCTGCTCTTCACTCTCTTATCTTGCTCTTCTGTCTTCTCCTGCTCTTCACTCTCTTATCTTGCTCTTCTGTCTTCTCCTGCTCTTCACTCTCTTCTCTTGCTCTTCTGTCTTCTCCTGCTCCTCACTCTCTTATCTTGCTCTTCTCTGTCTTCTCCTGCTCTTCACTCTCTTATCTTGTTCTTCTCTGTCTTCTCCTGCTCTTCACTCTCTTCTCTTGCTCTTCTCTGTCTTCTCCTGCTCTTCACTCTCTTATCTTGCTCTTCTCTGTCTTCTCCTGCTCTTCACTCTCTTATCTTGCTCTTCACTCTCTTCACTCTCTTCTCTCTCTTCTCTTTCTTCTCTTGCTCTCATCCATGGATACAATATAATATATATGAGCATGTAGGTCTCTACACGTACGATCATCTCTGTGAATGGATTTTCCTGATGTGGTTAGTGTGCCATTTGTTTTGTCTGTTATTGTTTGTATGAAAACAGAGAAAGGCCCAGGAGGTGAATCTGAATACCAGATGGCTGTGTCTCCAGCAAAGGCCTGGAGGTATAATAAGGTAGCTACACTCAATAACCTGTAGGGATTTAAGTAACTGGCAGTCTCAGCCGCTGTTTTCCCTCTCACTCCAACGTTTCACAGACAGTGATCAACAGCAACAAAGAGACAAAATTCTATTCTTGGGAGCCTCACCAAGCCACCATTTGCAGAGGATCACTACAGAAAGCTGCTTCAGAAAATGTCATGACCATCATGGGAGAAACTCCAACCCTTCTTCTCCATCCCTTCTTTCCCTATGTGTCACAGAACCATTTTGCAGTTTCAGCAATTTCTCAATGGTTTTCTCAAGTTGGCATCTGTAGTACAACTGAATTCAGACTCAATATGAAAGGAGGGAGACAGCCATCATAATGCAAGGCAACTTGAACTGTTTACATTATATACACGGATGGCAAAAGTGGCATCCATATAATGTGAATAGTTTGAGTTGCCTTGCATTATGATGGCTGTCTCCCTCCTTTCATTTCAAACCGCTTCCAGTCTTCGGGTTGCATTATTCCAGCTGTCTCCATCTTTCCCTTTGGAAATATGTCAGAGCCCAGTTCCACTACCGCTCTGAACCACTCCGCTCTCTGGACACTGAAAATAGATGACCCATTATGCAGCGACATCTCAAGCAGGGGGGGATAGTGTTTCTGAAAGGTCCTGACAGGTAGCTGACATCTGTTTTTTTTCTATTGTAATTGGTGGTTTTCAGCTTCCCCCCCATGTGTCGCCTTTATACAGTTGGGATGCTGTTAGACAGTTTTTAAAACAGTTTTTTCCCCTGGCTTTTTTGTTCCAGCACCAATATGAACCAAACTTTCAGAATATCCTTAGGGGACATACTGTAGTTATGAATTCCTTGTCCAACCCAGCTGAATTAGTGGGAAAATATGGGTGCTGTGAACAAACAATCTTTACGGAAATGGCACAAAATATGTATGACCACATGAACATCAAAAGTTGCTGACATGACTCTGTTCCCAATACGGATGTTGTCCAGTATTGTCTGTCGACACAAACACTTCGCCGATCAGTTACAAAATTTCAGAGATACAACCATTTCAATTTTCCTTGATAGAGTCCAATTAATTTTATGGCAATTCTTTCATGAGTTCTTATTATTTCCAGTTCACTTATCATAACAATATAAGTGATATTTCTTACGCTGTTGTTTAGGTTGCTTGCAGCTATATCTTTCTCTGTTTTTCCCCTCGCACTAAAGAAAAGCAGACATGAAAGCGGAGAGCAAGTACTCCCTACTCACAATCACAAACACCCACACAGATTCTTGTAAGATACAGTCGCCTCTCTCTCATTCTCTCTCTCTCTCTTTCAGTCACTCAACACACACACACACACACACACACACACACACACACACACACACACACACACACACACACACACACACACACACACACACACACACACACACACACACACACACACACACACACACACACACACACACACACACACACACACACACACACACACACACACACACACACACACACACACACACACACACACACACACACACAGAGCACAAGGGCATATTTTCTATTTTCCATGCCCTGGGCGTTAGACATACCAAGAGCGACAGAAATCACGCCAAGTGGGATAAGATCGTAAAACTGCAAGGCACTCTCTGCTCATTTTCAACTGAATGGATAAAATGGTGTCAGCGTGTTACTGCGAGCCCCTCGGGATCCCAAAGACTGGCAGGGCTATAAAGTAAGGCAATTGCTCTGTGGCTAGACACCAAATCCTTTTCCGTGGAGAAAGATTTCATTTGAAATATGTAGGATTTAGAAAAATATATGAATAAAAATTATTTGAAAAGAAACAGCAGGATGAAAGAAAATATATAATATATTTTTAGAGTCAATTTTTATTAGGCTTTTATACTCAGCTACTGCGGCAGAAGGGGCCCTTACTCAGTCATGATCCTCAGGGATCACTTCACCTCACAGATACTTTGAAACGTCTTTCATGGTCAGTTTGAGTCTCGCTCAGTCAGCAGGTCTTCACTTATCTTCATTGAGTGAACTCTGCATGTTGGGGAGCCACTCTCAACAGCCGTCGTCCAGATCCCCTTTCTCTAGGTTTTTTCTGATGGCTTATAGTTAGTGATGCTGATGTCCCGGTCCCTACCAACAGTGTTCTAGGGAGTTGCCAGTGGGGTCCTGTTCAGTGCCAGAAGCATCCTTAGCATTCGCTGTGGTGTCCAGGGCATTGCTAATGCCATCCAGTTGGAGCAACAACTATAATCATCTGATCCATTGAATGTTACATGCAGAATGACAGCAGTGCCATAGTAAATAAGTGATACCATGTAGTTATACCCATGGTAAAAACTGCATTTACCATCTAACTACCATGGTACATTTTTGTAAGAGCTTTTTGAGAATAGCAAAAAAAAAATACTATAGAGGTATATGATGGTTTTATTTTTTTGTTTTATATCACAGATAGCTGCGGTCTCCACCATGGAGATCCTCATCTCAGGATTCTTTAGATATTTATATTGTAAGCGCAGGCTTTCACAAACCCGCTGTTCTATACGCAGACTCACTCTGAGACTGAGCCACGTCGAGGTGTTGATAGGTAGTCTCTCCGTGACAGCGGTCACAAGCCTCAAAACGAGCCTTGATTTCCTTTGTTTCCTTTTGGCTTTCCTCTGGCGTACGACTGGACGACCTCAACCACCTCTATCTCTTCTCCCCCTCCTCATCCCTCCTCCTCCTCCCACTCCTCCTCCTATCGTGTCTATGTTGGTGTAAATGGTGCCGCTGTCACTCTGCTCAGTCATTAGGCCTGCTGGGAACCTCTGGGAGTGGCAGGGTCAGGTGTCAACTGGCCGGGTGGCGTTGGACACTGATGAAAAAGGGAAAAGGCTGCAAGAGGGAACAGGAAAGGAGGAGAGACGGAGTAATGATGACCGGGTTCAGGGGGACCGGGTTCAGGCGTTAGATTGGATTGACTGGGAGAGGTGTCAGCTCGCTCGCCAGTTAATAGGCCCGATCTTTTGAAATAAACCTCTCTTGCGAAATGGGCGCCCGGATATTTGAAATGTAAAAAGGAAGCCCTTAACCCCTGCCGGTCCCCGCGGAGCGGTGCGTAGTGTGTAGTATGATCAGCTCATTATCGGAGCGCATTATTGATCCCACACCACGGGAACACCTCCTTTGGCCGTGGGTATGTAGAGGTGACGTTTGTGCTTCCAATACAACAGTGCCTGGCTCAGAGCTTATTCCCAAACAGAATTGATCAAATCCTTTTCCGCCGCAATAGCTTCTCCGCTATGAATGCTTGTTAGCGTTCCCTCCAGCTAACAAACGCACCCTCTCCCCTGCTCTTTTCCCCCCCTATCTTTTATTGTCGGTGCACCATGCAGCGCTCATGGCTCAAGGCGAGTGCGAACCCCAGGTGCCGGCTCACTGGGAGACCACACAATTATCGAATGCTTGATAGCGGGCCTCCACTCCGACACGCGCTCCGTCAGGTGCTGTATTGAGTGTCAGCGCAGGGTGGGAATGAGAACCGTCTCTTCAAAAGTGACCCCCGAAGGCTCAGCTCAGTGGCACGCGGGAGATCAGCAGCAGGTGAATACTATATGAGCATAGCAGCCAGAGCTGTCACATTAGAATGAACTGCTGATAAGACACATAGACACAGTCAAACAGACTCACCTTCATTCATCTGCTGCCGGTTTACTTTACTGCCATTAGAGAGTTCAGCGGGAGCACCTGCAGCACCTATACCTTACTTACCCTACTTCATTAGCTCTTTGTGGTGATATAGTGTTGTTTGCAGTGTTGTTTGTTTATGTGTGTGTATCTTTGTGTGTGTGTGTGTGTGCGTGCGCTGCATGCGTGTGTTCAGGATGGATAAGCTAGCTATGAAATCGTTAAGCAGTCCAGCACCATCTGTGCTCTGAGGAAGGGCATTGAATGGGGAACATGATTGAGTGGCACCTGCTTGTCAGAGGGATTCTGGGAAATATAGCTGCATTCAAGAGGAGGCAGCGCCGCACCTGAATGCCAATCAGGCTGTCAGGCTAATCCCCTCCGCCCACGCAAACATGCTTTCTTTCTCTCTCACACACACACACACACACACACGCACGCATGCACGCACAATCCCCTCCGCCCACGCAAACATGCTTTCTTTCTCTCTCACACACACACACACACACACACGCACGCATGCACGCACGCACGCACGCACTCACGCACGCACGCACGTACGCACGCACGCACGCACGCACGCACACACACACACACACACACACACACACACACACACACACACACACACACACACACACACACACACACACACACACACACACACACACACACACACACACTCACATAGGGTCTCTCTCTCTTTCTCTCTTCCTCATTGTCTCTCTCTCACAACACATCCCTTGCAGGTATGGACACATACGCCATTCACACCAGCCATTCAAGCGTTGACAAGGGCTGAAGAAGAAGCTCTAATTAAATGTGTTGGCAGTGTGTGTGCACAGCGCTCTGTACGGTAGCCATCGCTCTGTTTTGTCAGATGGATTATCGTAGCCAAACACTGATGTAAACTGACGGTGGTGTTCGTATGTAATGTCTGGTGTTCACTCCAGGCTTTAGTGAGCTTGCCAGCACTGATTTACTCCCGCGGGGAGCGAAGTGTTGAGTGTGTGTCGAGCAGGATTTTATTTATCTGTTATTTAGCTGACATCCATGGAAATGCTTGGTATCGATGGATGGATGGATGGGGGGGGGGGTTCTGTCTGCTGCCTGTGAATGCTATTGATTTATACTGCAGGAGATGAGAAAAACGCCTTGCCCACACGCATGATCATGTAAAGTATGGAGCTATACGCTTCTAGTCAGTGTGTGTATACGTATGTATGTGTGTGTGTGTATGTTTCTGTATGTTTTTGCATGTGTGAGTGCATGCATGTGTTTCTATGTGTGTTTGTGTTTCTGTGTGTGCATGTGATATACTGTAACATAAGCCTTGAGAGAGTGCTGAGCGAACAGGTTCTAAACAACTGCATCAGCAAGGAGAGCTCTCGTGTGATCACACAGAGCACAAACCTTTTCTCTACAGAGCATCTTCTCTGATCTCTACCCACACTACCGTCATGGCAAGACGGTAACAGGTGTCTCACCTAAGGCAAAGAAAAACACTGTATCACTGTCTTAATCCTTTGTCTCTGTAAGAAACGCCTCCTCTTGTAGCTCCTGTGTAAGACAGAACAGGGCACAAATTTGATAGCTGGCTATATTTCTGTCACGACCCGACCGCAGCGCCAACCCTGCAGGCACCGTTGGCAGTGGAGCTTCACCGAGGGATTAACCACCGCGGTGCTGCCTGGGTCGGGCATGCTCCCAGAAAACGCGCCCTCCTTACCGGACTGGCGGGAGGAACAGAAGGTCGGGACATGCCATAACACCACGCTGGCCTGACGTCAGCTCCCCGACAGTGCCAGGCACCAGTAAATGTCAAATGCTTCCAGCTTTGGAATAGAGATAGATATTTAATTGGGACATTTCATTCATTGTCATTCATTTTCCAGAACAGGTTATTGTGTGATAAGCAGGAGATTAGGAGTATAATGTTTCTCACGTATAAAGAAAATGGTTTGTTGATAAATGGTATAAACAGAAATTATTCACTTATTGTCTCATAGAGAATAGCTTTAGCTACGGTGCAGAACCTTATGTGAAATATAATATAAACAAAAGACAAAGAGACCAGCAGGTTTGATGCCACTCCAGAGGAGGACAGACAGTGTTTGGTGAAATTGAGAATTTCTTTTTTGGGTTTACTGTCCTGTTTAAGGGATGTACTAAAAAAAGAAAGAAAGAAAAGTTGAATGTCCTTCATTTATGTTGCTGGATGAATATGAAAAACTTGAATTATGCTTCAGGAAGGCTACCTTTTTTTGTAGCAGATTTTATTTGCCAAGCTTGGGAGAGAAAGCAGAACATATATAATAGGCTAATCTGTAATTCTGTAATGAAATAGTTGACCACTGCAATGGTATTTTTGGTGTCTTATAAACCCATGAGGGTTGGGCACTTTGTGTGCATGACACGAAAATAAAACAATCAATCAATCGATCAGTGGGCAGTGGTTGAAGAAGCACCAAATAGAAAAGTTAAATAAACAAATTGCTGGTATAAATCTTTTCTATCAAACTCAAGTTCCGCCACTCTGCCCCTATTGGCAGCTCACAGACAATGCATGTATTTTATCTTCATGACACGACATGTCCTTATTTTCATAACCAATAACAAACTATCATCAGATGGATCCTTGGAACACTGAAGCTTGATAGCTACCTAGAAAGGTACAGTTTCACTCTGTTTGTATGTGCTGCAGAGCCTACAATTTAATTTACAATACACTGTTATGTAATCATGCAGTATTGTCTGTGTCCCTAAATGTTGTGTGTTCCACTGTTCCAGGTAGATTGGCAGCCAGACTCCCCACTGCAGAGGGTTTCAAGCCCTCCCCGCCCCACTATCACTCTCTCTCATTCAGACTGTTGACAGAATTCGGCTATAGGGCGACAATAATGTGGTCAAGAGGCATGGTTTCTATCTTGAGCCTTAAAACCCTTCTGGGTCTTGGGATATTTCATATGTTTTGGCAAATTTTGATTTAAATTGTATAATTCCCATTTTAAAATGTTTTACCATGGTATGTTTGGTATCTTTTTTTTCAGCACAGCCTCACATATATGACCTGACAGTTCGTTTTCATATTGTATAATACTGTATATACTGTATACTGCATAATGTACAACACAAAACACAAAATCGGATTGAGAAAATGTGTTATTTTTAGTATGAACCAATGCAAACATATCAAATCAAGGATATAAAACAGTGGAAATGCACCCTCAGGTAGCATATTTACATAAACAAAAGAGAACAGATCAGAATTCAATTTACAAAGCATTATTTTCTCCATACACAGGTAATAAACACAGACGAAATTTTTTGATTCTCAACTGGAAATGATCACCAGCATGCTTTTTTTTAACAAAAAGTCAGTAAAGGTAATTTTTTTTACAAAAAAGTAAAAAAATACGTTTTACAGTAAAAAAGTAAAAAATAACTAAATAATTAAATTGTGGGATATTCAATATACATACCGGTATATACAGTACACATATGACTAGAGTGCAGTCATATAGAGTGCAGGATGCCTGAGGCGTATCCAAAAAAAATATTGCACCTATCAAACTGTAACGCCTTTTGACAGGTGTTACCTGTGTATACGTGGCATGGGGGTCTAGCTGCGGTCCTGGGGGTCTGCACGGCATGAACCGGAGGGGCTGAGGGGCTGGATCAGGATCACTGTCGGTCTTCCAGGGCGTCTGATCTCCTGCCTGATCTCCTGCCTGGGCTGGACGTCTTGGCCTGGCCCGGGTTGTCCTGCGTCGGCCTGGAGCAGGCTGCTCATCATGTCTGCACATAAATGGCACACACATTGTACATATAAGACACTGCTCATACAACACACACACACACTGTATATACACTCAATATTCCATTCTGTATATATTGCGTACAAAGTCTGCAAACCTAGTAATAAGGGTTAGGGTTAGGGTTGGCTTGGGCACGCCCTGCCCCCCTAGATGTCCCAGGCAAATCATTGCTGTAGACAATGACATGTAAAAATACATTATTTTCAACTTTTATGAACAGAGTAATAACTAAAACAAAAGCACTAATAATAATAATAATAATAATAATAATAACAATAATAATAAGTCTCTCACCTGTCTTGGTTAGCCCTCCTTCCATGTCTCACTGAACTGGTTGAAGGCAGGGCTTCTGCTCCTTCTGCTCCTTGCTCCTCCTCACTGGATCGTCAACGTTAGCACATGGATAGCTCAAACTACTACTACTAAAACGTCTACTAATACTACTACTACTGCTACTACAACTACTACTACTGCTACTACTACTACTACCACTACTATTACTGCTAGTACTGCTACTACTACTGCTACTACTACTGTTATAAAAGTCGAACTACTAACTACTAACTGTCCGACAGAAATGATCTAGTAGACGAATTGTGCAGGCTTGTTCTACTCTTTTTCTCTAGCAGTAACTTCCGCCTCCTTCGTCACTTCCTCCCAATCTTTTCCGTTTCATTCTAGCACAAAAAATGGCCAAGATATTGATAAAAATGTAACGCATGTAAAATTATATCTGGCACATTTTACGCGTGCGTAAAAGTTTATTTAGCATCGAATTGAAATTATCCTGGTTGAGTCATTTATTGGTTTATCAAGACAAAATAAAAAGTAGCGTGTAGTTTCAAGGCCACGTCATAATGCCACGCCGAAAAAACCCGGAAATGGACTAAGTTTTCGATACAGAGCGGCACAAACTGATGACGTCACTTCATCACGGCGCCGTGAGCCGCGACCGGGAACCGGCATGGTTTATTTATTCACATGGCAGAGCAGCAGTTCTACAGGTCTCCTCTCACTGAGAGGCTGGGGGAAAGAGAAAGAATGGGAGGAGACATCTCTATTTATACTCCCCACCTGGTGGTGTTCCTGAGTGGCTCCGCCTAGAGCGCCCTCTAGTGGAAACAGTTATATATGCAGTTAGACAGTTACTAGTGGAAACAGTTATATATGCAGTTAGACAGTTACTAACAATCCTACACAGAACCTCTGATTTCAACACTCCCACTTAGGGTTTGTATTAGCATACTGGATAACTTCTTTGAAAAACATTTTACAAAGGAAATAATATAATCCAAAACATCAACAGGGTATGACAGTCAATATTTACACATTAAACATGACCCTTGCAAATCCCTTCAATTTTTATTTGGAACAGGTTTCCTCATAGTGTCTGCTACCCTGTCGTCCGTTGGACAGTAAACCAGTGTCATCCTTTCTTCTCTGATGATAGATCTGATGGTATGATATTTTCTATATTGACATGTTTACATCTATGTTGACACACTGGGTTCCTAGCAATCACAATGGTTTCCTGGTTGCCCTCATAAACAACAGCCTTCATATATACACAGTGTCCATCATTTTTAAACGACGTTGACAAAACGCCCCTCATCTTCAAGAACCACCTTATTTGGTATAGAGGATACATTCCAATGACCTATTACATATTAAGCAATATACTCGTAATCTTATCTCCACCACTTCTAGCGGTTGTTCTGGATAAATACACTCCTGTATGGTCATAGCTAGAACCATATATTCGGCTTCACAAGTTGACAGTACCCTGTCTGCATCACTGTGGGCTTTAAGCCCTAGACCCTCGCTGCTCTTTCTGAAACACAGTTGTTTATCTGCTGTACCTTTAGGATAACAAAAGACATGTTTGGCTGTAATCCAAATGCTCCTCTGTTGGGTCAGCAAAATGCTGTGACAGTCTACTCACTACAAACCATCGGTCAGGGCGGGTACACACTGTTAAATAAATGAGGCTACCCACAGCTTCTCTGTACATTTTCACATCTGTTGGTTTCTGAGCATCCTCCTGATAGTCTAGTTTTTGATCACATGGTATTTCCCTTGATCTACATTCTTACACGTCTAAACGTTCCAGGGTCTTTCCCACATAGTTACATCATTGAGAACATGGTAAGTCATCCACCTCTGTAGTTAAACATGGGATTAAACATAGGATCCATTTCAGTATTTAGACATGGACACCTCTGTACTTTAACATGGAATTAAACATAGGATCCATTTCAGTATTTAGACATGGACTCTTAATCAGGTATTTAAACCTGGATTCTACTCCTCCCGTATTTAAACCTAGAGTATCATCCTCCTGCATCTAGGCAGTGTAGCCACCCTCCTTCAGTATTTAAACATGGGGTACCCTCCTTCAGCATTTAAGCAATTTTCTACGAACCATACTTTGTATTTGTCGTGGCCTTCAATACCCTCCTGGATTGAATACACCCATTTCCCTCCCACTGTCTGTCTGCCCTCTGGTAACTTGGTTGAATACACCCATTTCCCTCCCACTGTCTGTCTGCCCTCTTCGGGGGACAATGTGACCTCTTTAAAGGTCAGGGTTACCCCACTGACTATCCTATAGTAGTAATCAACGGGGGTAGGTGTACTGTCCTCCTCGTCACTCCCTTTTTGGGCATAGTCTGTCAGATACTTTGGGGGTTTGTGTTCCCTTGAGGGATACCTCCCACTGCTTGGGGCACTTGACGTCACCCTCGGGTGCTCCTCGTCATCGCCCTCTGGGGGTTGCTGACTGTCTGCCTGCACGACCGTACTATGTACACTGGGCTGGTGTGTCTCTGTTTCTACACCCCTTACTCTGGAGTCCAGCTCTCGCTCTCACATGTTGCCTTTGTGACAAACTTGACTAGCATGTGTTTCTGCACTCTCCCGTTACCGGGATGATAAACTAGGAAAGCAGGGCTTCCCTTGTCGTGTCCTACGAAAAACCCTTTTACACCTCTGGACTCTGGCTTTCCTCTGTCCTGCGGGTACGCATAACACACTGATCCAAATCGATGCATTCTGGCTAGATTACACTTCTTTCCTGTCAGCGCTGTATACGGGGGTGGTGCCCGAGTGCTTATTAAAGCACCTGTTTCTGGTGTAAGCGGCTTCTTGCACCGCATAATGCCATAGGCTCTTAGTTAAATTACTATCTACTAGCTTACACATAGCCATTTCGAAAAGGGTGCGCCATTCCCTCTCTGCCACCCCGTTCTGGTGTGGGGGATATGGACGTGACGTCTCGTGTCTTATCTTGTACCTTCTCAACAGTGATTGGAACTCTGTTTGTGAACTCTGTTTCGTTGTCGGACCTCAAGCATCCTACGTTACCATAAGGGGCTACGTCTGCCAGGAATTTCTCCGTGGCCTGGAGTGTGTCACTCTTTGCTTTGAGAACGTAAACAAACACTGCCCCTGTGCACACATCTGTAAAAGACTGTACATATCTAAAGCCTCCTATGGACCTATGGCCGGCTAGGTCCGTGTCAACTAATGCAAGTGGTACCCTTACTTTTTCTGTAGGATTTATGTATCTCGGTTGAGTAAACGTCCCCGTTTTGCACACTGCAAAATTTTTGTCAGGTCTACGCTTTTCACCTTCAATGTGCATGCCTTCTGTCACTACTTGCAGTTTCAGTAAATCCTCGTAATTACAATGACCCATAATCTCGTGCCATGTCTAAATATCGTGACTGGCCGTCACGCTACACATATCATTATTATCATTACACTTGTCGTTGTCATTACACTCCGTTTGCAGATAATATATTCTCTGGTACATCTTTATGTCAAACCGTGTACCGTCAGGTTCTACAAGAACATTTTGACCTTTATCGAAGAATACCTTGGCACCGCTTGCAGTAGCAGCTATTACAGAGAATAGTCCTTGTGGGAACGATGGTACGTAGAGAGCGTTCTTTAACGTCACCGTACGCTGGTGCCCCTTACTGTCCGTGAGGCATACCTGTGCGTCTCCTCTCTCTTGCGCCAATCCGTAGGTGCGTCTCCCGTCTGCCAGCTCCATGCTGTGCCTCTCCGGTTGGAAAGTGTCGTCAAAGTTCTTGAACCGACTCCTGTCGTTGATGACATGGGACGACGCACCTGTGTCCACGATCAGTCCCCTTCTCTGGGCTCGCTGCAGCTGGGCCGGTCCGGCGATGCACGCCGTCCACGCCCCGAAAGCGCAGTCTTCTTGTCCCGTTATTCTCCGGGCATCGTCTCGATCCGTCTCACGTCAACCGTCGCCGCCATCCTGTCCGCTGCCGTCATCCTGTCCACAGCCGCCTTCTAGTCTGTAGCCGCCATCTTGTCCGTAGCCGCCATTTTGTCCGTAGCCGCCATTTTGTCCGTGGCCTCCGTCTCGTCCATGGCCGTCATCTTGCCCATGCGCGTATCGCTCGCTCTGGTCGTGTTTCTTCATGCACGCTCTGTCTGTGTGCCCCGTGGATTTGCAGAAGCTACACCAGACAGCTTTTAGCACCCTCTCTCGGGCCTTTAGCACCCTCTCTCCCGCCTCCGCGGCGGCTGGGTGGGTATCTTCTGAGGCCTCGAAGTTCCTTAACTTAGCCTTGAACTGTCCCAGCGTCATGTCCGTTGAACCGTGTGTTACCAGGAGTGTGAACGGTTTGTACAGCTCCGGTAGTCCTCTCATCATCATCGCCATCATTAGCCCATCGCTTGGTGCTTATCGGGCACTCCTCAATGGCGTCGTGATCTGCTCCGCTCTGTTGACGTATTCGGTCACAGTCTCGGTTTGCCCCTTCCTCAGGGCCGTTAGTGCTATGTAGAGGGCCACGACTCGGGGTCTTCCTCGCCCGATGTAATGCTCTCTCAACACCTCCAGGCTTTCTCTGCCTTGGTCTTTAGTGTCGCGGAATATCAGCCCCAAGCTGGTGTCGTCGAGCAGCGGCGCTAACTCACAGTACGTGTCTGCGTTACGCTGGTCGTCCAGGGCTTGCTCTTCCGCCGTCAGTTCTCCCGTGGGGGCTGCCAGGATCGTCTCCTTCAGTCCCGCACCGTGCATGCAGCATAGCATGCGCTCTTCCCAGATCTCGTAGTCCTCTGCTTTTCCATTCAATGAGGGCCATTTGCCCCTTCCCTTGTTTTCCATCCTCTTTGTTGGTGGTAGGCGTAGCTTTAGCTCTTGTTGGCCTAGCGTCTAGCCATGCGGTGCTCCCGGCGCTAACCTAGCCTATACTTTGGCTAAGCTTGCTACCCTTATTATTTCGCCCCGGCGTTATCTGGGCCCATAACCTGTTGACAGAATTCGGCTATAGGGCGACAATAATGTGGTCAAGAGGCATGGTTTCTATCTTGAGCCTTAACTGCCGTGGTTTATTTATTGGTCACTGTGTAGCTGCTCTAACCTGTTAACATGGTCACTGTGGCTGCTCTAACCTGTTAACATGGTCACTGTGTGGCTGCTCGGGTAGGTGGTGTGTCCCGGGCCTTATGCGTCGCCGGGCTGGCCCTGGTAGTTTCTTAAAACTCTTCTGTGCCTATTCATCCCAAATCTGAACGTGAACTTCATGGGTTTGTGATGGATTATTTGTTAGTGGGTATTTCAAATTACCTCATATTTGGTACCGTTTTGAAGCTAACAACTAGGGCTTTCCAATGATATAAAATATTAACATCATTATTATTATTATTATTATTATTATTATTATTATTATTATTATTATTATTATTATTATTATTATTATTATTATTATTATTATTATTATTATTATTATTATTATTATTATTATTATTATTATTATTATTATTATTATTATTATTATTATTATTATTATTATTATTATTATTATTATTATTATTATTATTATTATTATTATTATTATTATTATTATTATTATTATTATTATTATTATTATTATTATTATTATTATTTTATTTTGGTATGGCAAGGTATGGCACTCGCCATACCTTGGCAAATAAATATGTATGTGTATTTGCGATTATACATGTGCAGCGCAGCATGTGTGTATTTCCCATGTCTCGCCCCTTCATCAACGGAGGCCGACACACAGTATTCCAATACACATCTCACTACATTGAGCACTTTCCTTACTTGGGATAAGAAAAATTAGATGATGATTAGATAGATTTAGACAATATTGTGGGCAATATAGAACAGTTGACAGATTAGAAATAGCATATATTGTTCAAAAGTTATGAATGAATGAATGAAACTAAATATCACGAAAAATAGATTATTATCATTTAGACCCAGATTTAAAAAAAAAAATTGTACACATTCAATTATTACATAAATAATGTGTGTTAAAAAATGTATTCAAACTTACCCCGTTCTCTTCCTCAAGCTTTGTCACAGTCTTCCACCATGACTCTCTGCCTCTTTCCAAGCTCCTTCCCAGGGACAACAATGTTGACTGTGGGCTGGTTGTTGGGCTAGCTGAATGCTAGCAATGAGCCAGGTACAAGGAGGCTGCAGCTAAGTCAGGGCTAGGTAGGCTAATCACTGACGGGAGTGACGGCCGAGTAAAAGGATCATGTTTGGCCATGTCTGGCCGCGCCGACCCGATCACACACAACTTCCGTTCTGGGATGATAAAATGAAATATATTATATATAGAATATGACCCAGTAATGAATAAACAAATAACAGCAAATAAAGTATTTGAAAACATTGTTGGACTGAATAAGATATGTAAAGGATCCATCGTGGTCGCGGGAGAGAGACATACTTTTCGGGCTGAATTCTAGCATCGCCATGCTGCTTTTGAAACATTAATATTAGTAAGTAAGTAATTAAAATTCTCCTCAAAAACATCTTACAAACACTATAAATGATCAGAAACATAACAAATGATATAATATGTTTAAAAGACTCAAATCAGTACTTACAAAGATTGCCTCAAAATACTAAATCCTCACACTGACCGGGGAAGCTTTGGAAAATGCTGCGGCCTCCTCTTGATTGGTCTCTCTAAATGCCCGTCTCTTTTCCAAGCAATCCCATTCCACCATCCCTGGGACTTCACGAAATCCGAGATTAGCATATTAAAGGTACAGTTCGTAGCTGTAAAAAAGCCGTTGGAATGGTGTCGATTGGACGAGAACTGGAGGCGTGACGGCAATTTTGATTGACAGATGACGATGCCATCGGCCCCAACGGCAGTCGGCTCTGTCGGATCCAAAGAGGATGCTGATTGGTCCAGAACCACTGTGGTTCGGGCACACACATAGTAAACCTCGGGCACACACATAGTAAACCTCTCCATAAAACAGGGACACGTCCCCAAGGACTTCAAAATTGCGAGAGTAACACCCCTGCACAAAAAGGGCAGCAAATTAGACCCAGGCAACTACCGCCCTGTTTCTATCCTTACCTCCATCTCGAAAGTCATGGAAAAAATAGTATATGAACAGGTCGAAAAGTACCTTGCGGAAAAAAATCTAATCTACGAATTCCAATCTGGCTTCAGAACATCCCACTCCACTGACACATGCCTTCTCTATTTAAACGACCACATCAAACAAGAGGTGGACGCGGGCAAATACTGCGGCATGGTCATGCTGGACCTAAAAAAGGCCTTCGACACTGTCAATCATACCATTCTGATTTACAAGCTAAAAGCAATTGGTTTTGATAGTCTATCAGTGAGCTGGATGCAATCCTACCTGGAGGGGAGAGAACAGATGGTGGAGGTAAACGGTACCCTACCCCCCCCCCTCCCAGTGAGCTGTGGTGTTCCACAAGGAAGCATACTAGGACAGCTACTGTTCCTAATTTATGCAAATGACATGTCATCAGCTTGTGACTGCAACTTGTTCCTGTTTGCGGACGACTCAGCCCTGCTGGTCTCTGACAAGAACAAGTTACAGGTTGAAAAAACCCTCAGCTCGGAACTAGGCAAAATCTGCATATGGCTCGCTGATAACAAACTATCATTACACATGGGCAAAACAGAGTCCATTCTCTTCGGTTCAAATAACAAACTCAGCAAGCCCGACGGCTTCTCAGTTACAGTGGGTGACAATATTGTCACAAGGAAAGATGAAATTACCTACCTGGGTTCCATCCTAGAGGCGAATCTTTCCTGTGACAAAATGGCATCCAATGTAATAAAAAAAAGTCAACCAACGAACTCGATTCTTGTACCGGATCTCTTCTCTGGTAAACAAGAATACCCTGAAGACTCTGGCAGGAGCACTCATTCAAGGGTGCTTGCACCTCATGGTACCAAAGCACCTCAAAGGCGCTAAAAACTAAATTACAAACATCTCAAAACAAACTGGTCAGACTACTGCTTGACCTTACTCCTAGAACCCACCTCACCCCTGCCCACTTTGACAACCTAGGATGGCTTAGAGTAGACGACAGAGTACAGCAACTTGCAATGGGCCTGGTCTACAAGATACACTACACGACCAAGGTACCCATGTACATGTCAAAATACTTCCCAAAGGTCAGTGAATACCACAATCACAACACCAGAGGGAGCTCCACAAATCATGTTAAACCCAGATTCGGCTCAAACAAGGGACTAAACACATTTCGCAATTATGCCACATCAATGTGGAACGCCCTACCCAAAGCTGTAAAGGAATGTGAATCACTACCCACTTTCAAAACCACTCTCAAAGAACACCTACGGGAGACTGCAATTCGAAACTGGCCCCTGTAAATGTCCTAACCCAACCCCCTCCAATGTACAGTAAATTACCAAGTATGGTTTTGTCAATATTCCAATGTACAGTCTTGCTTGTACAGTCCCCCCCCCCCCCCCCCCCCCCCACCCACCCAACCCCACCCCACCTACCCAACCCCCTCCAATGTACAGTTTCTACGTCAAATGTATATACTCTCTTTTCTGGACTCTTTTTGTATCACAAACAGTACTGTATTTGCAAATCTGGTATGTCATAAATGTATAGATGTAGCAGTATTGTCTATCTGTATGACGTGTGTGTCATATATGTTATGATGAATTGAAAATGGGGGACCCTGATGTAAACAAGACAAAAGTCTTTCTCTGGTCTGCATCCCCTTAACAATTGTATGTATTGAGCTGTACTGTACTGTACCCATTCTGCAATCTGTTAATAAAGTTTTCAATCAATCAATCAATCAATCAATCAATCAATCAATCAATCAATCAATCAATCAATCAATCAATCAGTGCATAACTTGAAGCTTGATAAGATGTATTCTCTGGCGAAGCCAACTACTGTGCAACGTTAGTTAGTGTTGGCCTAATAAAGGCTTGAGTACAGCACTTGAGTAAAAGTACTTAGTTACATTCCAGCCCTGATAGTGGAGACACTGGTATGAGTGCAGTGTCTGGTACAGTGGACTCACCTGGGGGGCTTAGTCTCTTTTCTCCGCCTTTACCCTTCAAGGTGTCGCAGTGTGAGAGTGTGCGGTAAAACTTTATTGCAAATTGGATTTGATCTTTGATATCACTCGCCATGCTTAACGGCAGTCATAAAATTTCATGATGAGTGGAAATTACGGCGTGGAATGTGACATTAAGATGAGAAATGCTATGATAAGGAAATTGAGATTTAAATTATTTCGGCAGAAACTTGTGACACGAAGCCTGTGTAGACCTACATGACTGCCTTTCTCTCTTTTTTACTGTATACCGCATGAGTCCCTCATGGACGTCTCATCGTCCGTCACCTCGTCTGTCTCCCTCCCTGTCCCCCCTCCTTCGTTTCCTCCTTCCCTCCCATGTGCTCCGAAGCAGGTGGTCTGACTGTAAAACAATAGAACCTTCCCTCTCTTCATTAAACACGCTAAGATTAATTGACATCACAGTGTCATTAGACAGGGTGACTTGTCCTGTGCTAGTAGCTGACAGCGTCTGTCCGGCTCAAGGGCCATCATGCTGCTGTAGCACAGAAGGCTTTAGTGTGATAAGCCACCTTGGTTCTTATGAACACGATTGCCAAGAAAATAACCGTTCATTCATGCTCCACTCCCAACTTGACTTTCATACTTTACTTTGTTACATGTTACATGGGGCAACAGTGGCTCAGGAGGTAGAGGGGTCATCTGGTAATCGGATGGTTCCCGGTTAGTTTCCCGCTCCTCCCGGGCAGTGTGTCAAAGTGTCCTTGAGCAAGACACTTAACCCCTAATTTCTCCTGATGAGCAGGTTGTCACCTTGCATGGTTGCCTCCGCCGTCGGTGTGTGAGTGAATGGGTGAATGTGAGGGAAAAAATTGTAAAGCGCTTTGGATAAAAGCGCTATATAAATGCACCATTTACCATTTACATGGATTGTAAACCATCTACTGTCAGCCAAAAGCAAACACCCCCGAGCCAGGCGACAGGGTACATATTAGGCTGGTTTAAGTAAAGGGCCACTATTTCATTCACCCACTTTGACCGTCCGAGGAAACCATGTGGACATGGAACCACTGTGAGCCAACCTGGAATCAAACGCCGGTCTCCTGCAATGTTCTATCTAGCTGTTCCTCCGACGGCCCTCCATGCTTCCAGTCATCCCGATCCTCCATGCATCTGGCTAGCTCGCTGGTGCTTTCTGTTCCCGCATCTCTCCTGAGTACGTGCTCGTGATTGATGCCCGTGTGTTGGCTCCCACAGCACAAGTTTGCTGGTTGGCAGCTCATGGTGTCTCTGGCAGTGACCTGCCAACCTCATTCTCCTGACTGCCACTTTCTCGCTCACCCTTAGCACCCCCCCATACAAGTTTGCGTTGGTGACATGCTCATCCCTGTTGATGTTGAGCACCACACGCATCATTCTGGTGTAGCACCCATCCAGGGGCTTCAGGGTTCAGCATTCACTGCCATACAAAAGGACAGACTCAACTGTTGCATGAAAGAAGTTGATCTTGATTTGGTTGGATTTCCACACACTGGTCATGCCGTTCAGAGCCCTCCACGCAAGCCACTGTCAGCCACTGGCCAAAGGTTAGTAAGTTACATTGGTGGAACCGGACTAATCAATTATGTCGTAGACGGATCGTCATGGTCGATGTAGGTTTAATAGTGAAACACGTAGTACAAAGTACAAATACATGAAATGAGATTGGCGTGGAGTGCTCTCATAATGGCCGCAATGAGAGAGTGTAGAGAGGGGTGGGGGCCGTAGCTCCTCGGCTCTCATTTAGGTGTGCAGTCAACACACTGCATCGCTACACTTACACCACACCAAGCAGTATAGAAACAGGCTATCCAACATTTACAGCATTGTAATGAATGTTGCCTGTATGGCATTAAGTACAAGTGCTCTGACAGACAGATAGGCAGAGAGAGCAAATAGACAAGATAATGATGAGTCATATAGTTGATGTTGTCTTCGCCAAGATAACATGACACTGCTAGGTTGTTTATGTGCTGTCAAGCCCAGCCCAGGTTCAGGTAACCGTCACGCCCGACGTGTCCTTCTCAAATGAATAGCACAGTGTGAGCCCTTTCACACTGGCTAGACAGTGATGTCATGATCAACAAATCACTGTTCAACGAATTTGACAAGTCATCAAAGGCAGTATTATGTTTTCTTGCTTACATAGGGCACTTACTTTCACTGGCCCTTACAAAAAAGGGCAGTTTCATGGTCATTTCAGTTGTATCATGGTACTGGCCATTGTATAAATAATTTACCATAGTACTGCCATGGTAAAAGCCATGGATCACCATGGTACCACTTTTGTACTTAAATACCACCATGGTATAATCCAATTTAAACCATAATTGTGATGGTATTTGGAAATATCATTATACTTTTAAGGGGAGTTCATTAGTTCATCAGGGGAGGCGTTAGAGTTCATTTCACCACAGGTCTACTATATAAGTCATCCTCCTTAGGTTACCTTTGACAATAAGTAGAGCAGGGAAAACAAATAATTCATCAGTGCAATATTTCTTACAGATGTTACATGATTCAGATGATTGAAGATACAGGATGATATAGAACGTGCAGAAATGTGTCAAATGGATTGGATTTCATTTGGGAACTGACATATTATCATATGAATCCCTTCCTTCATTGTTCCCCCTGGCTCTCCTGGCATCCTTTCACCATAAAATAATATGATCCTAATAGTTCCATATCCTTTATGCAGCTGGAGGCTACACTGCCTAACCCATAGACTCTCCTCTGTAGCCATAACTCCCCTAATGGCTTGGTCATTACAGGAGTTAGCCAGGTTTACACCCCTTGGGGCTAAAGTGTTTTAGTAGCCACTATTTGAAGGAGCCTGTATGTGTGCTTATAATGGTAGGCTATATATTTATTTTATTTTATCCCCCCCCCCCCCCCCTCCATTATTTATTCAATTTGGAGGATAAACCCCTTGAGATGTTGAAACACAATTCAAAGGAACAACAACAACAACAACAACAACAACAACAACAACAACACAAAAACACTTAACTCATTGGACGCCAGACGTCGCTGTGGGCGATTGGCCGTGTGTGTCAGCACTGTAATGATTGGAGGTACATGCCGGTGTTTGCAGTGCTAAAACTATATTAAATATTATAGCTATGGATCTAATAATATAGTCGATTATCATTGAGTTTCTTTCGGTCAAGATGCAAAAAACAGATCATTTTTTCATCAATACATTCCCGTTTTATGTTGTTGTGAATATGAGTATAGTTTTAGAGTAATTCTGTGTAATACCAGGAAATGCCGGTAAACAGCGTTTTTATTGCATTTCACTATAAAGCGTGCCATTCCTCGCTTGGATCACACACACACACACACACACACACACACACACACACACACACACACACACACACACACACACACACACACACACACACACACACACACACACACACACACACACACACACACACACACACACACACACACACATACATACATACATAATAATAAATAAAATAAATAGATAGATAGATAAATTCAAAGCATGAACAGCTAGTTTTAAGATGGTGAAAATAAAGTAATTTTAAATATACAAAATGAGTTATAGATTGGCAAATTATTCCAATCGGAAGGAAAAAGAAAAGCCCTTTTGCCAATTTCTGAGAGAAATGGTCAGAATGAGAGTGATGTTGTCTGATATGGTTCTAACAACTGCTTCAGATATTGGCCATGGTACCGAACTACCATACTTCACGAAATATGTTTGCCACCTAGACTGTGTCTATTATTAGATCCAGCGTATACATTTTTTTTAATGATCTATAACCGACAGAGGGGATTCCACTCCATTTCTAGAAATGAATGCATTGTGGTCAGTAGTCCATTTACTTCTCATTATAATGTCCACAATGGCTCTTCTGTCTTAATTGTGTTCAGTTGGAGAAACAGGATGTTTTCCAGGGCATTAAACTAATGTGAAGGGCATGGCGACTGGAGGCACCACCTGGCTAATGTCACAACCAAGTCAAGTGACAGAGAGGAGGGGAGGGCTGCGTTTACATTGAATCAAGGCGTAATTATGCGTGATTGAGGCTGTGAATGGTTATTACAGACTAAATGTGCCTAGTACATCCACAGGGCCTACCTCTTGCACAAACCAATCCAGAGAACCACTTTAGCAAGGTAGCTAAATAATTTAGTCAATTATTCTTTCAATTGCTTGTTTATTCCTGGTAATTACAACCCGAATGACATAAAGAGGCGGGTGAGCAGTACATTCCAAAAAAGAATCTCAAAATCAACCAACCTAATTAGAGCAGAAAGGGAGTTGCTCCAGACAGGCCTGTTGTTCTGTTCCTCCCCCATTTCCCTTCTGACGCTGGTCAATAAACAATTTGCATAACTTTACCACATCAATATTTAATATGTGCCAGCTAAAGGTCTCCTCTCCTACAGGTCTCATTCAGTCTGGGGTTTGATGTTTACTACTTTGAGACGTGCCGCAGACAGCAATCAAACAGTCCCTAGAGGTTTCACTGTGTGTGTGTGTGTGTGTGTGTGTGTGTGTGTGTGTGTGTGTGTGTGTGTGTGTGTGTGTGTGTGTGTGTGTGTGTGTGTGTGTGTGTGTGTGTGTGTGTGTGTGTGTGCAATGTGTGCGTGCATATGTGTGCATGTGAGCGCATGCAAGTTTGCATGTGTGTATATCGTATGTGTATACTGTATGAAAAGAAGAGTGTTTATATTTTTTCTATTATATTTAGAATACCTCGCAAAAGTCCCTGCCTTTGTTTGATTCTGTGGGCGTTTCCATACATCAGAGACGGGCCTCAAAGCCCCTCCAAGGCAACAAAAACGATCTGCTCCTCCAAATTGCTCACAGCCGGCCTAGCAGTGGGGAGGGGAGGAAAATATGGGGCTGAATCTTTAATGACTAAAACAAATGAGCCAACACAGGCACACAATTAGGGGGAAGTCGGGGCTATGTGTCGTCTTTAGATGAGCAACATGATGGCCTCTTTACCCCTGGTGGGGGTAAAGCCCTGCCCCAGGAGATGCCTCATTAGAGCGAGGAGGGCAGAGGAGCGGAGGAGAGGAGAGGAGGGGTCTCTGTCAGTCACAACACTGGGTCCTAGAGCTACTCAAGAGAGGAGAGGAGGGGTCTCTGTCAGTCACAACACTGGGTCCTAGAGCTACTCAAGAGAGGAGAGGAGGGGTCTCTGTCAGTCACAACACTGGGTCCTATAGAGCTACTCAAGAGAGGAGAGGAGGGGTCTCTGTCAGTCACAACACTGGGTCCTATAGAGCTACTCAAGAGAGGAGAGGAGGGGTCTCTGTCAGTCACAACACTGGGTCCTATAGAGCTACTCAAGAGAGGAGAGGAGGGGTCTCTGACAGTCACAACACTGGGTCCTATAGAGCTACTCAAGAGAGGAGAGGAGGGGTCTCTGACAGTCACAACACTGGGTCCTATAGAGCTACTCAAGAGAGGAGAGGAGGGGTCTCTGTCAGTCACAACACTGGGTCCTAGAGCTACGCAAGAGAGGAGAGGAGGGGTCTCTGTCAGTCACAACACTGGGTCCTATAGAGCTACTCAAGAGAGGAGAGGAGGGGTCTCTGACAGTCACAACACTGGGTCCTATAGAGCTACTCAAGAGAGGAGAGGAGGGGTCTCTGACAGTCACAACACTGGGTCCTAGAGAGCTACTCAAGAGAGGAGAGGAGGGGTCTCTGACAGTCACAACACTGGGTCCTATAGAGCTACTCAAGAGAGGAGAGGAGGGGTCTCTGTCAGTCACAACACTGGGTCCTATAGAGCTACTCAAGAGAGGAGAGGAGGGGTCTCTGTCAGTCACAACACTGGGTCCTATAGAGCTACTCAAGAGAGGAGAGGAGGGGTCTCTGACAGTCACAACACTGGGTCCTATAGAGCTACTCAAGAGAGGAGAGGAGGGGTCTCTGTCAGTCACAACACTGGGTCCTATAGAGCTACTCAAGAGAGGAGAGGAGGGGTCTCTGACAGTCACAACACTGGGTCCTATAGAGCTACTCAAGAGAGGAGAGGAGGGGTCTCTGACAGTCACAACACTGGGTCCTATAGAGCTACTCAAGAGAGGAGAGGAGGGGTCTCTGACAGTCACAACACTGGGTCCTATAGAGCTACTCAAGAGAGGAGAGGAGGGGTCTCTGACAGTCACAACACTGGGTCCTATAGAGCTACTCAAGAGAGGAGAGGAGGGGTCTCTGACAGTCACAACACTGGGTCCTAGAGAGCTACTCAAGAGAGGAGAGGAGGGGTCTCTGACAGTCACAACACTGGGTCCTATAGAGCTACTCAAGAGAGGAGAGGAGGGGTCTCTGACAGTCACAACACTGGGTCCTATAGAGCTACGCAAGAGAGGAGAGGAGGGGTCTCTGACAGTCACAACACTGGGTCCTATAGAGCTACTCAAGAGAGGAGAGGAGGGGTCTCTGTCAGTCACAACACTGGGTCCTATAGAGCTACTCAAGAGAGGAGAGGAGGGGTCTCTGTCAGTCACAACACTGGGTCCTATAGAGCTACGCAAGAGAGGAGAGGAGGGGTCTCTGTCAGTCACAACACTGGGTCCTATAGAGCTACTCAAGAGAGGAGAGGAGGGGTCTCTGACAGTCACAACACTGGGTCCTAGAGAGCTACTCAAGAGAGGAGAGGAGGGGTCTCTGTCAGTCACAACACTGGGTCCTATAGAGCTACTCAAGAGAGGAGAGGAGGGGTCTCTGTCAGTCACAACACTGGGTCCTATAGAGCTACTCAAGAGAGGAGAGGAGGGGTCTCTGACAGTCACAACAACTGGGTCCTAGAGAGTAGAGGGGCTTGGCTGAACCCCTCTCAAGGGCCATTGTGACTCTGTGGAGGGCATTATCTCATGGTGGGACCCCCTGCTGTTAAATCACCATGTCACACAAAGGACAACATACGGCCTGCATTAGCTATGCTGCCAAAGCATTGCGTTGTGTACTTTATTACTTTGTATTATGATTTATTGTATTGTTTTACCTCTCTTGTGAGTTTTCCCTTCACCCTTAATGATTGCAGATGTTGTATCAGTCTCATGCATTGTTTTACATGCATATTTACTAGGCGCAACTGAGCCTTTGGGGCCTCGTCTCTGACCACTGATGCACCGCTTCTAAAGAATATATGTTATGAATGAAATCCACGTACAGTACGGAGAGCCGCCATGAGCCACATGAGGGAGAATTGCTATTAACATTTAAATGATCTCCCTCACAAAGAGATAATATTTTCTGAGTGAAATTAAGAATGATTGTAATACAGTAGGTCTTAGCCAGTCCCCCCTATAGGACTTAATGAAATCTTCCACCAATTACATGAAATTAATTATAATGCACAACTGTCCATTACAGAAGGTCATAAGGTGATACATTTAATTAATTAAGATGATATTTACAAATGTATGTGTGAATTATACAGTTTAGATTCTACATTGTAAATGTAATGTGAACAAATTTGAAAATTAAAACTAACAATAAATATGGGCTTGAACAATTTAATTAATTAATTGCTTATGGGGGGGGGGGGGGGGGGTTGAGAGTCACAGTCCATTCTCAATAGCATACAACAAAGAACAGAGCCAGTGTGAACAGAGCCAGTGTAGACAGAGCTAAAGGTGTGTGACTGGGAGAGCATTAGACAAGCCGGATGTTATCTCCGCGTGGCACTAGTCTTTGTTCAGTGGGCATGGCAGCTCCGTGGTGCTGTGATTAGATGGGATGAGATGAGGGCTTTTTGGGATGTTTAGAAGCTGGAACACTGCCACCAGATGGTTAAGGGTAGAAAGTGAAGCCGTCATTATCCACCTTTCATCCCTCCTAATGAGCCATCCCATCATATCTCACTCTGCCATTGGCTAAAACGATACCTTATGACCACAAAATTACGTTTTAAGAAAGGCAAGGAGGGACGGAGGACTTAATTGGCTGGTAAATTTGAAGCGATGCTCTTTTAATAATGAAGGTGGATGTAATGATAATGAGATGCATTGGACTGAGCATGGGCAGCAGCGTTTCACCTACCCCCCCCCCCCCCCCCCTCTAGAAAGCGACGGGCAATCTGTTCCTATTACAGCATTTCAGCCAAGAAACCAGAAGACCTTCATGGAAAATAAGGCCTATAGATTTACTGGCGCTTACAAAATTATATTTTGATGAACTTTCTCTTTGAAAATTACCTCCATGCTTTGATTCTCTGTTGATCAAAGGAGCTGACACACACACACACACACACACACACACACACACACACACACACACACACACACACACACACACACACACACACACACACACACACACACACACACACACACACACACACACACACACACACACACACACACACACACACACACAGATTCATTTATTCACAGTTTCTCCTGTTGAATGACCCTGTCCTGTTCCGTAAAAAAATAATTATTTGCATATCAGGTATTAGCTTTGGAACAAACCAGGTTTTACACAAACAAGCTCATGGAGCTTTAATTACGCAACTAATTGAGAATCGAGCAAGCATTTCTAATCTGATTAACCGTAAAGAAATACTATTTCTCCTGTGATTAATATTCAGAGCTAATTTGATTAAAAAACGAGTAGCCTAGCTGTCATGGTGGTGGTGATGGTGATGGCTAAAATGTAGTGGTGGTGATTGCTAAGCTCAAGCTGTGGTGGGTGATGGTGGTGATGGCTAACATGTGGTGGTGGTGATGGTGGTGATGAGTAGCCTATGTGACCTCCACTGAGACTTATAGTGAGTTCAGAATGAGGCAAGAACACGTTTTGTAACCATAACACTATCCAATACCCAAGTGTAATATAACAAATATAATTGCTAGGCTAAATTCTGTGCTTTTTCTGGCTGAGCATACAGTACTCAGCCTTGCTTGCATTAAAAAGGGCGAGTCACTGAATTTCCTTGTGATTAACCTAGAACCTTGTGTCAATCTGAAAAAAGATATCCCCACAAACGGCTAAAACACTTTTATTTTTCAAGCAAAAATTATAATCACCCGGTGCCTCCAGTAACGTTTGGCCACATGCTAAGTCTGGCAACACTGTATAGTGCCACACTAACACATGCAGAGCAGTCAGTGGCGGCTCTGCCACTAGGGGCGCACGGGCGCCGCCCCACCTGCTGTTAAATCAGAGAAGAAGAAAATAAAACTTTTTAGTTTTTTGTTTTATAGCCCTATAAATAATATAAACATGTTTAAAATGAATAATATTTACTCATTTTAAGTATGTTTGTATTTCCAATGCACAATATAACGTTATTATCTCAAATAAAAAACACTCGTTTTCCTGAGCAGGAAGTGACATCACGTTTTTTTTTATTTTTTTATTTTTTCGTATTTCTCGGCCCGGGCTAGACGCGATAGCGCTCTGAGTGCGCGTCACAGTTTGATCGCTGTATCCGTCACAGCCAATCAGTGCATAACGCGTTGTGCGTTGAAATATGACTATTATGTTGGAATCCGGGCGCGATTTGAAGCGGTCTAGCCAGTAGCGTCAATAATTTCTGTTCAAGTTCAAGTTCAAGTTCTTTAATAGTTGTCATACAGAAGTACAGAATACTTTCATACAAAATGCTTCTTACTGTTACGCTCCAGAGACTGTGCTAGACAAGATAGTATCAAATAACATAATAACATAATATAGCATGAATTTAGAAGAAGAAAATGAGGTCACAGTGTTCGGTATAGACATATGTACAATGTTCTGAGTTACCATATAATATACAATACACAATACTATGCAGTGTACTAATGTACAGTACTATCTAGTGCAAAGCAGAAATGGGATGAGGTACAATTTTAGGTACAATTTACAGTAAGGTGTACGAGTTGTAGTGCAATCCTTCATCCATAAATATAAAGTGTGGGGAGTGGGTGCTACAGTGTGTTTGTTTAAAGTGGGTGTGTGCTATAAGTGTGTGGAGTGGGTGCTACAGTGTGTTTGTTTAAAGTGAGTGTGTGCGTGTGGATGTGTGTGCTATGTGCGTTTGGTGGTTGTTGTTGTGTAGTGTTCATTCATTGTTCGTTTAGCAGCCTGATGGCCTGGGGATAGAAGCTTCTTCTGAGTCTTTCTGTGCTCGCCTTGAGACTCCTGTATCGCTTGCCTGACGGCAGCAGTTCAAAGAGGCAGTTGTTCGGGTGACTGGAGTCTTTAATGATTCTCTTAGCCTTGCCCTTGCAACGCTTGTAGTAAATGTTCTGGAGGGTGGGGAGCCCCCCTCCAATTGTGCGTTCGGCTGAACGTGTCACTCTTTGTAGTCTGCTTTGGTCTTGTGCAGTGCTATTCCCAAACCAGGAGGTGATGTTGCCGGTCAAGATGCTCTCTATTGTACATGAGTAGAAGTTCTTAAGGATCTTCTGGCTGACTTGGAACTTCCTTAGGCGCCTGAGGAAGTAGAGGCGTTGTCGTGCCTTCTTCACAACACTGTTAATGTGTGTGGTCCATGTCAAGTCCTCGGATATGTAGGCTCCGAGGTACTTAAAGCTGTTGACTCTCTCAACCGGTGCCCCGTCGATGCTGAGGGGGCTGTAGTCCTTGACCCCCGACCTCCTGAAGTCCACAATCATCTCCTTTGTTTTGCTGACGTTCAGGGAGAGGCTGTTTTCCTGGCACCATCCCGCCAGGACCTTGACCTCTTCCAGGTAGGCCCTCTCGTCGTTGGCAGAGATCAGGCCCACCACCACTGTGTCGTCAGCAAATTTGACGATTGTATTGCTACTCCGCTGAGCCACACAGTCGTGTGTGTACAGGGAGTAGAGGAGGGGACTCAGAACACAGCCCTGGGGGTCCAAGACCCACTGGCAGAGGTCATAGCCCAAGCCCAGGTCCCTGAGCTTGGCTATGAGTATGGAGGGGACTATGGTATTGAATGCCGAGCTGTAGTCGATGAATAGCATTCTCACATAGTTCCCCTGCCTCTTGTCCAGGTGTGATGCTGCTGTGTGCAGCACATGGGATATGGCGTCCTCCGTGGACCTGTTGGGGCGGTATGCAAATTGCAGGGGGTCCATGTTGATGGGGAGGGAGGAGCAGATGTAGCCCTTTACTAGCTTCTCGAAGCACTTCATGGCTATGGAGGTGAGAGCTACAGGGCGGTAGTCGTTGAGGCAAGCAGGCTTGGATTTTTTGGGTACAGGGATAATAGTGGACTTCTTCAGGCAGGTGGGGATGACAGCCTGTTCTAAGGACAGGTTAAATATGTCAGTGAATACTGGGGCCAGTTGGTCGGCACAGACTTTTAGGACGCGGCCGGGGATGCCGTCTGGACCTGCTGCCTTCCTGATATTCACTTTTTTAAAGGTCCGCCTCACCTCATGCTCTGTTACCCTGAACACTGCGCCTCCATCAGCAGCCGACCCCCCCCCCCCCCATTGCCGAGGCTTGTGAGCTGGTGTTGTTATTACCAGCATCAAACCTCGCATAGAAGGTATTGAGGTCATTTGCTAAGGAGATGTCACTGTTCAGTTTGAGGGAGGCGCCTTTGTAGTCTGTCATCGTTTTGAGCCCCTGCCACATAGCTCTAGAGTCAGCTTGTTCAAACTGGAGTTCAATTTTATCCCTGTAGCGTCGTTTGGCCTCTGACACAGTCCTTCTTACGTTGTATCGCGCCACCTTGTGGTCATTCATGTTGCCTGCCTCTAGGCCGTCGTTGTATGCTTTGGTGCGCTCTCTCAGAGCTTCACGGACGGATTTGTCTACCCAGGGTTTTTGATTTGGGTAAACTTTCATTTTGGTAGTGGGGATTGTTTCTTTCACCCTAGTACAAACATAGTCCAGCACTGTCTCCGTGTAGGCATTAATGTTATCTGTGTCGCGGAACACATTCCAGTCTGTGTTGTGAAACACTGACCGGATCGTATCCTCTGACGTCACATCCCATTTCTGCACCTCTCGCGAGACTACGGGAGTACTTTTAATTCTCTGTCTGTACTTCGGTGTAAGAAAAATTGATGCGTGATCTGACTTACCGAAGCCACTATCAGAATGAGCCTTGTAGCCACCTTTAAATTGTTAAACAGTGATCTAGGATGTTACCGCCTCTGGTGTTGCAAGTCACATGCTGATAGAAGTCGGGCAATACCTTTCTCAGATTGGCGCTATTGAAATCTCCCAGAACTAAAATGGCGGCGTTAACATTCGCCTCTTGGATTCTATTTACCTCGTCGTGTAGTCTGGAGAGCGCAACCTTGTTGCTGGCTTCAGCTTGCGGTGGAATATACACTCCGACCAGGACGATCGCCGTTAACTCCCTCGGGAGGAAGAAAGGACGACACTTGATGGTTATATATTCCAGTTCTGGGGAGCAGTGGTTGGATAGTTCCTTCACGTTAGTTGGGTCACTCCAATTTTTGTTCAACATGAAGGCAATACCTCCTCCACGTTGTTTACCGGATTCTGCTGTTCTATCCTTGCGGTGAATGAAGAAATGATCGGCCGGTTGGATGGCGTGGTCTGGGACTTCTGGCGCCAGCCACGTCTCGATGAAGCAGAGAACGTTACAGTCCCTAACGTCTCTCTGGAATTGAATCCTTGCTCGGATGTCGTCTAGTTTATTGTCTATTGATTGTACATTGGCTAGCAATATACTGGGTAGTGGTGTCCTGTGCCGCCTGGTTCTCAGCCTGTTACGGACTCCAGCTCTCTTTCCTCGCCGTCTGGGTCCTTTGTCCCTGGGGGCGAGATCCGGTCCTGATGTCCTCAAGATCTCAACGGGCCATTGTTGCGGTTCAGAGAGCTGATCCAGAGAGTAATCCAGTCGGTAAGTTTCCCGTAATCCAATGTCTATAAGTGACTGACGGTCATACACATTAAATGCACCTACTGTTGGTACAGACAAAACTCTTAAAACTATAAATATTAACAAAAGTATGCACAGTCTCGACGGAGCGCACAGACAGGCAGCCGGACGTAGCGGCGCCATCTTTTCTGTAGCCGCATTTCGCGGAGACGCTCTCTGATTGGCCGACACCAGTATTTTTTTCCGTAGCAGAATTTCACAGAGACGATCTCTGATTGGCCGAATCCAATTTCTAATGTTCCAATTCTAGCTTATTCCTAGGTTGGTCCGTTGGTGGTATAGATAGTTGTGTTGTTGTTGATGCAGGCAGCTGTTTGTCTTAGAGCGTGGCCGTGACTGCAAGTTCTTTAGACTGTTAAGCTTAGGCACTCTTTCAAAGTTGGTTAAGGTTAGAGTTTGTCTTAGAGCATGGCGATAGAACGCCAGGTAGTTTGCAGTCTGTTCGAGCGGAAATGACAAAGGAATGAAGTACTTGTGACTGTTGTGTGGTGCTGCTAACTGCTAACAAGCTAACACTTGGCTAACAAGCTATATGGCGGATGCAGTCTGGACACAGTGGACAGTGGTCTGGAATACATCAACAGTGATACACTACTTTATCAAGGCAAGCCCTCCTGCCCTGGACGTGTCAACTAAACAGTGAGTCTCTCTCTCTCTCTCTCTCTCTCTCTCTCTCTCTCTCTCTCTCTCTCTCTCTCTCTCTCTCTCTCTCTCTCTCTCTCTCTCTCTCTCTCTCGCGTTTGGATTGAAAATACGTGGATTATGGCTTGTTCAATATCGTCTATGTTTGAATGAATGAATGAATGAGAACTTTATTAACAGATTGCAGAATGGGTACAATACAGTACGGCTCAATACACACAATTGTTAGGGGATGCAGACCAGAGAAAGACGTTTGTCTTGTTTACATCAGGGTCCCAGATTTTCGATTCATATCGATAGTTTAATAGCTAGCCTTGGCTCGTTTAACAATATGCAAAATATGTGTACAGCCCTGTACTCATACTGAAGTTATTCTTGGTATATAATAGGTCTGATTGTGTAACGAATCGATTCCACGTCGTGCTGTGTGTGAGAGAGAGAAGGAGAGAGGGAGAGATCTGCCTGTGTTTGGAGACGGAGCGAGTTTTGTTTCTAACTTTTCTATTTATATATTGTGTTTCAAGTTGTGAATTAGACTATACTTTATTTGACTGGTTGTGTGTTGTTGTTGTAGTAACAGCTGAGCGACTCGTTCATAAGAGCCGATTCATTGCCGTGAGCGTGAGTCGAATCGCTCACGTCTTGCCATGAGTCGGTTGCGTGGTACTGTACATGTTTGCAAAATGTTTGGTATAGCGCCCCTAGTGGCGAAGCATCCACGGGCCGCCACTGAGAGCAGTGATACGAGTCGGTCTGAAAAGACCCTTCTCTTGCTAAGGTGAAATTGTCTGGTGTCTTTGTGATATACCTCGTCCTCCTGGTACTCACAGAGCTGCCTCCACTGTGAATCAAAGCTAAGTGCCATATTCTCAGCATTAATGAGACTTAACACGTTTCCCTCTGAAACCATTTGGCCCTTTTCTGTTTCCCATTTTTCCCTCCCTTTATCCATTTCCTGGCTTGCTTGTAACTCGTCTTTGCCACAGGTCAGGGTGTGATGTCTGGCTCATTTTCCAGCGCCGGTGTGGCAGAGGAGAGAGGAGAGTCTGGCTGAGATAACTGATTGCAAGACAATGTCTGACTGATTGTCACATGGTATTATCCTATGTAGAGACATGGATCTGACTGGGTAATACTGTGGCCACCCTCTGCTTCCCATCTGCTCAAATGGAAGGGCAGGAGCTGTCATAAAATAACCCACTATGGCTTTTCTTTTGCTTGTTAAAATGCTCCTTTTAAAACAGATCCCCCCCCTAGCATAACTATAGCCATTTTCCTTCCAATTTCACTGATGTAGTGTATTCACACGTTAGGTCTCTCAGTATTGGTTTCTGTGACAAAGGCTATGCTTTTCTTTGGCCTTTTTTTATTTATTTATTTAATTTATCATGTATTTTCTACTGTAGGGCACGCAAGTTTCTGTCTCGCACAACGTGTTTTGACCTTGGACAAAATGGCCCTCTCTTCATCAATCACCATATCACTCTGGAACAAGACGACGGGGGCTCGCTAACACGGCGTCATCATCACACCAGTTCCTCACGTCTCGTTGACCTGACAGAAGCCATCACTCAACTGCGATGACAGTGGCGCAGCTCTCTGCCCTGCTTTAGAAATGACGGAGAACAAAACGGCGAGATGAGACACTATTATGTGCGTATTGGGGGGGGGGTAATGGTTTTGAAACAAACTCCCAATTTCTGAAATGAATACACAAATCCTGGTAGAAATATCCTGGTAGGACAGCAAATTGTTAATTTCATGGATTGTCTGATTGAGAACAAAATAAGGCATGGCAACAGTCTCCTAATAGTCAATTGATTGACTGTATAATGCTGATCAGGTATGCTATCTTTACCTCCAACCCAGATGTGATAGATCCATTATTAGGACCAGAGGAGTAGCTTCCCCTCTCTCTCGTATCTCTCTCTCTCTCGTCTCTCTCTCTCTCTCTCTCTCTCTCTCTCTCTCTCTCTCTCTCTCTCTCTCTCTCTCTCTCTCTCTCTCTCTCTCTCTCTCTCTCTCTCTTTCTCTCCTCTCCTCTCTAAGACTAATGCCCCCATTGGCCTGTCACACAAAGAAAATGCTTTTAATGTTTAGATTAATTATTGATCAAAGGTGGGGGGGTGGGGGGGGGGGGGGGGGGGGGGGGGGGGCGTGGTCAGATCGCTCCATCGCAGGCCTCTGACATGAAGGCCACAGTGTGCTCCGCGTGCCTCGCAGGGGCAAAGGTGCAGCCGTGTCACCCAGCGGGAACGCTGATGGCACCCAATTCATCATCCTCTATCGGGAAGCAGTGAGGGAATGGATTTACCTACAGGGCTCCCCAGCGGTCGCCCCCTAGACACCCTCCCTCCTCCTCCCCACCCCCCGCCACACCTCCCCCGCTTCGGCGGGGCTCTCCCAGGGGAGGTTTCAATTAAACAGCCGGTGCCGTTTGGGACGTTTTAATCCCCTTCCACCTCGTTTATCTCTGCACCCACACACCTCTGGAGCCCAGACAGTGGAAGAGTGCATCCGGGGATAAAGCCATCTCTCCGTTCACTTTGTGTGTGCTTGTGCTCTGTATGGAGATTAGGAGGGGGACGGGATTAGCCCTCTTGTGCCTCTGCTCAGATGCCATATGTATGCTGCTGC
>NC_140167.1:37888788-37893788 GCF_963971535.1 Notolepis coatsorum
CCTTCCCCGATTCCCTGGGTAGTTTAGGTGTCGTAGGTACGGACACTGCAGTAACATGTTAAATGTAACGCTTTACACACACATCATTTGGTTTGCAAACTATTGGCAAATGTTCTAATGTTCAGGTCAGCTGTCTCTCATGTCATTTCCAATTCCTGCCAAGGACAGTTTAAAGTTTACTATAGTGCCGGTGAGGTTCTAAAACTTTTTAATTGCAGTCGTTTCTGTGTCTGATCATGCCGATCACGTTCCTCCATAGTAAGTCAGTGGACGGCCTCAGAGCTCTTTGCCAAGCAGAGGAGATTTGGTGAGCTTGAGGGGTGATAACAAGATGTCTCTGCTGTCTCAGCCTGACAGACAAGGTTGAATGAGAGACTTCTTCACAGGGTCATAAAATATTCATGCCGTGATAAGGAATGTTTGTGTGTGAAGCAACCGTTGTGTATTGAATTAATGACCTTTGACAGTCCAAGTGAAAACTCATAAGGCTCACTCTAAAGCCTGGCCCAGTATCCCTGGGCTAATATAATTGACTTTATGGTTTTACACTACCTGTGCTTGCACTGCATAACTAGCAAGAACCAAGACCCGGTCAGTGATTTTGCGGAGAGAAACAGCCTGTTAATGGTCAATTGATTAGGGCTTAATGGGAGTATTGATCGAGGTGATCCAGAATGTAAATTTCTCATCAGGCATTCTCAGCTCAAACAGAATAGCCTGTGTGTCTCTATGCAGGTCATGTGTTAAACGTGCATCATTAGTCGTTATTCTTCTCTCTCTCTCTCTCTCTCTCTCTCTCTCTCTCTCTCTCTCTCTCTCTCTCTCTCTCTCTCTCTCTCTCTCTCTCTCTCTCTCTCTCTGTCTCTCTCTCTCTCTCTCTGTCTCTCTCTCTCTCTCTCTACATTCTCCAGCTATTCACTCACCAGTCATTGAGCTTAGCCATCACCACCATCACCACCGCCACATCTTAGCCATCACCACCATCACCACCACCACAGCTTGAGCTTAGCAATCACCACCACTACATTTTAGCCATCACCATCACCACCACCATGACAGCTAGCCATCATCACCATCACCATCACCACACCTTAGCCATCACCACCATCACTACCACAGTTTATCCATCACCACCACAGCTAGCCATCACCACCATCACCACCACAGCTAGCCATCACCACCATAATCACCACAGCCAGCCATCACCACCACAGCTAGCCATCACCACCACAGCTAGCCATCACCACCATCACCACCACAGCTAGCCATCACCACCATCACGCCACAGCTAGCCATCACCACCATCACCATCACAGCTTAGCCATCACCACCATATCTTAGCCACCACAGCTTAGCCATCATCACCATCATCACCACAGCTAGCCATCACCATCACCACCACAGCTAGCCATCACCACCACAGCTAGCCATCACCATCACCACCATCACCACCACAGCTAGCCATCATCACCATCATCACCACAGCTAGCCATCACCATCACCACCACAGCTAGCCATCACCACCATCACCGCCACAGCTAGCCATCACCACCATTACCATCACAGCTTAGCCATCACCACCATATCTTAGCCACCACAGCTTAGCCATCATCACCATCACCACCACAGCTTAGCCATCACCACCATCACCACCACAGCTAGCCATCACCACAATCACAATCACCATCAACATCACCACCATCACCACCACAGCTAGCCATCACCACAATCACCATCACCATCACCACCATCACCACCACAGCTAGCCATCACCACCATCACCACCACAGCTAGGCATCACCACCATCACCACCACAGCTAACCATCACCACCACAGCGTTGTATGCAAATCACTAACACAAATGTACATTAAACCTCTCAATTCTATCACAAAGCAGGTTAGATAGGCTAAACCATTTTCTGATTGGACGCTTGGGTTTGTCACCTTCCCAGACCAATCAAGTCACCCGGAGAGACATACATGTATTTCCTCTGTTCCTTATAGTGAGCGTCTCTCAGCACAAATCAATACCTCTCCCTGTTCTCTTCACACTGCACTTTCCAGCTCGCTGCCTCAGGGATGAGATTAACACACACACATTCACACACAAACACAGAAACACACGCATACACAGAAACACAGAAACACACGCATACACAGAAACACGCACACACACACACACACACACACACACACACACACACAGAAACACACGCATACACAGAAACACGCACACACACACACACACACACACACACACACACACACACACACACACACACACACACACACACACACACACACACACACACACACACACACACACACACACACACACACACACACTTTCTCTCTCTCTCTCTCTCTCTCTCTCTCTCTCTCTCTCTCTCTCTCTCTCTCTCTCTCTCTCTCTCTCTCCCTCCCTCTATCCCCCTCTCTCTACCTGGCTCAGTGTACTCATGTAGAAAGGAGGACTACTATAGAGGTTAGATTGGATGTATTCAGGTAAGACGCCACTGTATCTCACTGCATCATTATACCTTGCTGGTTCCTGGCTGCATCTGCTACGCTTTGCTAGCTTCATATCACAGCCGGGAAAATTAACATGGACAGAAATTATCTTTGGATATCCTGAGTGACGCTATGTCATGTAATTTTATTTGACTTACTGTACTCAGAAGCGCATTACTGTATATATTACTCAAACATAAAATACAGGCCAGTTATTTGTCAAACACTTACCCCAAAAGTTGTTGAAATTGTCCAACTTCCTAAAGTTTTTACGGAGAATCTTTCTCTTTACTGGGCACTGCCATGATGAATGCAACCATAGGAATGCGACATGGAGTGAAAATACCTACAGTAAAGTTGATTTCTGTCTATGTTCATCTGCCCGGGTGTTGAAGCCAGCAAAATGTAGTGGTACACATCCGGGTGTTGAAGCCAGCAAAATGTAGTGGTACACATGCGGGGGAAGCCATGACATTATACCATCAACGACGCACATGAAGTTATATAGTATTGTGAATTGTACCACACTATAAAGGAGGCATAGCTGTGTGTGTCTTGCTTCAGCATTCAACTGCACATAGACAGTAGAGATAGTCCCAGTCAGACGGACAGAGGGACTTCTGAAGACATGTCCTGGCTGAAGGATGAGAGGGCCTGGGGAGCCGGGAGTGATACATCACTCATTAGATGCTGCTAGGGAAATTTAAGAGCTTAATTCTGTGATTCCAGGCGGTTGATATAGCTTAGTAATTCACCATCATTACACCAGAGACTGATAGCGTGCAGATGGGCAGCGATTCCTCAAGGAGAAGAATGGTCTTCTCCCCCTTAGAGTTAATGATATCATGGAGCCGCTTGATCCGTTTCTGATGGACCACTGTCCTCTGCAGCTTATATTATGTACGCACAATAAGTTACACAGCTGTTAACACAAAGATACTGTGTGGTGCAGAGAGGTGGTGTAGTGGTTAAGACCCTGTGGGATTTCCTTTCAAGGCCTTTTGTTAGCACCTCCCTCACCCTATACCCTCCTTTCCTCGCCCCTCACCTGGTCATCCCTCCCTGTGTAACCCTTTCCTCCCAGATAGCTTAAAAGACGATCCCACAGATTGAGGGAGGTGCTTGACCCCTAACCTAAATTGTATTTGGTTAGCCATGTTTCAACAATAAATTTTTATCAACCATGAAGATTTGACCACGTAGGCTACATGATTAACCGCTCCAGTTCCACCTCAACCCACTGCCTCTGGAGCTCAGGAACATGTACCACTGCTGGGCTGAATCCCTCATGGACCTTCTCTCCTGTGCAAACCCTTTCAGCCTTCCAACTGTCACAGTAAAGGAAAATACCTAAAGGGGCAGTTCACCCAAAATGTAAAAAACAAAACAGTGTTATCTATCCCAGTGATTCCCAACCTGGGGTCCGCGGACCCCCTGGGGTCCGCCAGGGGGCGCAGGGGGTCCGCCAGACCACAGATGATTTGATGTCTTTTTTTTTTTTTTTTTTTTTTTTTTTTTTATCATCAGAAGCATGAATAGTCTCTCCACTACAATAAAAAATAAAGATAAATAAATAAACATCTAGACATGATTTTTGAACGTTAACAGTAGGCTACCGGGTAGCCGCTAAAACGCGAATCAGTTGACTGTATCACTTTCTGTAGCTAGCCTAGCACGCTAGTTAACTTTCTCGGCTCGTCTGCAGTCAGCCGCCAGAGGCGAAAATGTGTGACAAACGAAAAGGAGATGACGGCAGCTCATCTGCAAAAAAAGTTAGGACCTACAGCAATCGCGAAAATTACATCACCATGGGCTTCACTGAGGGACCAGACAAACGACCTGAGTGTGTGATTTGTGGAGAAAAGTTGGCAAACTCGAGCCTGAAGCCCAGCAAGCTGAAGAGACATCAGGCGTCTAAGCACCCAGAAACCGTTGGGAAGGATCCAGACTTTTTTCGGAGGAAAGAACAGTCTCTCAAGGCGAACAAGCCTGTTGATGTTAGAGTAGCGTGGAGCAGGGGTGGCAGTGATTTACAGAAGGCTACCGAAGCCTCCTTTGAGTGTTCGCTTTTAATTGCAAAAGCAAAGAAACCGCACAATATTGGCGAGCAGCTCATCAAACCAGCCTGCATCAAAATGGTTTAGAAACTGTGCGGCCCACAGGTGGCGGATAAACTAAAATCAGTACCACTCTCGAACAATGTAGTGAAAGACCGAATTGATAAGATGTCAAGTGATTGCGAGCAGCAGCTGTCAGAAAAGCTTAGAAAGGGTCCATTTGCCATACAACTTGATGAAACTACAACTGTCGCAGACGAGGCTGTGCTCATCGTTTATGTGCAATATATTGAAAATGAGGATCTGAAGCAGGACATTCTCATGTCAGTCAACCTTACTACCAGGATATTTTTACTGCAGTGGATTCTTACTTCATTCAACATAAATGCAAACCGTTCACCATTAGGGCCTGATTTGAGAGGATGAATACA
>NC_140167.1:37898788-37908788 GCF_963971535.1 Notolepis coatsorum
GGCGTCTGGCTTGGTGTTCTTGGAACCAGGCCGGTATTGATTGATTGATTGAAAAGTTTATTAACAGATTGCAGAATGGGTACAGTACAGTACAGCTCAATACATACAATTGTTAAGGGGATGCAGACCAGAGAAAGACTTTCGACTTGTTTACATCAGGGTCCCCCATTTTCAATTCATCATAACATATATGACATACATGACATACAGATAGACAGTACTGCTACATCTATACATTTATGACATATCAGATTTGCAAATACAGTACTGTTTGTGATACAAAAGTGTCCAGAAAAGTAGTGTATATACATTTGGCATAGAAACTGTACATTGGAGGAGGTTGGTTGGGTGGGGTGGGGTTGGGTGGGTTGGGTGAGGGCTGTACATTGGAGGTGGGGGGGGGGGGGGGGTTGGGAAGGGGACACACACACATTTTACACTGTACATTGGAATATTGACAAAGCCTTACTTGGTCATTTACTGTACAACTAGGTTAGGACATTTGTAGGGGCCAGTTTCGAATTGCAGTCTCACGTAGGTGTTTTTTGAGAGTGTTTTTGAAGGTGGGTAGTGATTCACATTCCTTTACAGCTTTAGGCAGGGCGTTCCACATTGATGTGGCATAATTGCGAAACGTGTTTAGTCCCTTGTTTGATCCGAATCTGGGTTTTACATGATTTGTGGAGCTCCCTCTGGTGTTGTGATCGTGGTATTCACTGACCTTTGGGAAGTATTTTGACATGTACATGGGTACCTTGGTCGCGTAGTGTATCTTGTAGACCAGGCCCATTGCAAGTTGCTGTACTCTGTCGTCTACTCTAAGCCATCCTAGGTTGTCAAAGTGGGCAGGGGTGAGGTGGGTTCTAGGAGTCAGGTCAAGTAGTAGTCTGACTAGCTTGTTTTGAGATGTTTGTAATTTGTTTTTTAGTGCCTTTGAGGTGCTTTGGTACCATGAGGTGCAAGCATAGTCGTAGTACCCTTGAATGAGTGCTCCTGCTAGAGTCTTCAGGGTATTCTTGTTTACCAGAGAGGAGATCCGGTACAAGAATCGCGTTCGTTGGTTGACTTTTTTTATTACATTGGATGCCATTTTGTCACAGGAAAGATTAGCCTCTAGGATGGAACCCAGGTAGGTAATTTCATCTTTCCTTGTGATAATATTGTCACCCACTGTAACCGAGAAGCCGTCGGTCTTGCTGAGTTTGTTATTTGAACCGAAGAGAATGGACTCTGTTTTGCCCATGTGTAATGATAGTTTGTTGTCGGCGAGCCATATGCAGATTTTGCCTAGTTCCGAGCTGAGGGCTTTTTCAACCTGTAACTTGTTCTTGTCAGAGACCAGCAGGGCTGAGTCGTCCGCAAACAGGAACAAGTTGCAGTCACAAGCTGACGACATGTCATTTGCATAAATTAGGAATAGTAGCGGTCCTAGTATGCTTCCTTGTGGAACACCACAGCTCACTGTGAGGGGGGGGGATAGTGTACCGTTTACTTCCACCATCTGTTCCCTCCCCTCCAGGTAGGATTGTATCCAGCTCACTGATAAACTATCAAAACCAATTGCTTTTAGCTTGTCAATCAGAATGGTGTGATTGACAGTGTCGAAGGCCTTTTGTAGGTCCAGCATGACCATGCCGCAGTATTTGCCCGCGTCCACCTCTTGTTTGATGTGGTCGTTCAAGTAGAGAAGGCATGTGTCAGTGGAGTGGGATGTTCTGAAGCCAGATTGGAATTCGTAGATTCGATTTTTTTCCGCGAGGTACTTTTCGATCTGTTCGTATACTATTTTTTCCATGACTTTCGAGATGGATGTAAGGATAGAAACAGGGCGGTAGTTACCCGGGTCTAATTTGCTGCCCTTTTTGTGCAGGGGTGTTACTCTCGCAATTTTGAAGTCCTTGGGGACGTGTCCCTGTTTTATGGAGAGGTTTATTATGTGTGTGATGACTGGGGTGATGGCTGCTGCTGAGTCTCTGAGGAATTTGGAGGGGATGTTGTCATGGCCAGTGGCCTTGTTTGGTTGGAGGGCGCTCAGTTTTTTTCTGTAGTTACTATTTCCAGTTTGAAGTCGTCTTTGTGGACGCCTAGGTTCTTGTAGTATGCTACTATGTGTTCTACCCCATACTGCCCTGAGTGGGAGGGTAGTTTGTTTACCAGTGTTGTGGCTATGTTTGTGAAGAAAGTGTTTAAGTAATTGGCTACATCCAGCTTGTCTGTGATGAGCGTGTTGTCCGTCTTTATGTTTATGTTTGAGAACCTGGTTTTGAGTTTTTTACTGCAGCCTAGTTGATTGTTGAGTAATTTCCAAAGTTCACATGGTTTATTTTTGTTTTCCTCGGTTTTGTCATTGATGACATTTTTTTTAGCAGTTTTGATCATGGAGGTAGGTCAGGGTGAAATTAAACCTGGCGAAGAACAGCGCCCAGCGAGCCTGGCGAGAGTTCAGGCGCTTGGCCGTTGAGACGTAGGCGAGGTTCTTGTGGTCCGTCCACACCAGGAAGGGGACCTCTGATCCCTCCAGCCAGTGCCTCCATTCCTCCAGGGCTAGCTTGACCGCCAGGAGCTCCAGGTTCCCGATGTCGTAGTTGACCTCGGCTGGGGTTAGGCGGCGTGAGAAGAAGGCGCAGGGGTGCAGCTTCTGGTCGGTGGCGGAGCGTTGGGAAAGAACCGCCCCCACTCCGGTGCAGGAGGCGTCCACCTCCACCATGAACTGGCGGGACGTGTCCGGCTGGACAAGGATGGGAGCGGTGGTGAAGCGCCGGCGCAGCTCGGCGAAGGCAAAGTCCACTGCGTCGGACCAGACGAAGGGCACCGAAGGCGAGGTGAGTTGGGTGAGGGGCGCCGCGACCAGGCTGTAGTCCCTGATGAAGTGCCGATAAATGTCGCTCTGATCTTCTCGGGGTCCGCCCGGATCTTGCCGCCCTCAATGATGTAGCCGAGGAAGCCGATGGAGGAGACGTGGAACTCACACTTCTCCGCCTTGACGAACAGCTTGTTCTCCAGAAAACGCTGGAGGACCCGGCGGACGTGCTGGACATGCTCCTCCATGGAGCGGGAGAAGATCAGGATGTCGTCTAAGTAGACGAAAACGGAGCGGTGGAGTACGTCGCGGAGAACGTCATTGACGAGGGCCTGGAAGACAGCAGGGGCGTTGGTCAGTCCAAAGGGCATTACCTTGTACTCGAAGTGGCCGAGTGGTGTCTTGAAGGCCGTCTTCCACTCGTCTCCCTCCCTCATGCGGACATGGTGATAGGCGTTCCTGAGGTCCAGTTTTGTGAAGATGGTGGCACCTTGCAGGGGCTCAAAAGCAGAGTCGATTAAAGGCAGGGGTTACTTGTTTTTTACCGTGATGTCGTTGAGGCCCCGGTAGTCGATACAGGGGCGAAGGGAACGATCCTTCTTGGAAACGAAGAAGAATCCTGTGCCGACAGGAGAGGAGGAGGGGGTGATTATGCCAGAGGCCAAGGACTCATGGACGTACTTCTCCATTGATTCTCTTTCTGGGCGTGAGAGGTTGAACAGGCGACTAACGGGAGTGGCGCTCCGGGGAGTAAATCAATGGCACAGTCATATTGGCGATGAGGAGGCAGAGAGAGAGCCTGTTGTTTGCTGAAAACCGCTTTTAAATCATGGTAGGCAGGCGGAATTGCAGACAGATCAATGTTCTCATTGGGGGGGTGCGAACCGGCGCCCTCTAGTGGCGGCCGAGCCGATTGCAGACAAGCGACGTGACAGCGGGCGCTCCAGCTGGTCACCAGGCCGGTAGGCCAATTGATAACGGGATTGTGTAACTTGAGCCAAGGCATGCCCAGGACAATGGGATTGTGGGGAGAGTTGGTAACATGAAACCGAATATTCTCGCTGTGATTCCCGGATAGCAGAAGGCGGAGGGGTATGGTGTGGCGAGTAATTCGTGTGAGAAGTTTTCCGTTTAACCCCCTGGCGTCACGGGGTATCGGCAGGGCGTCAGTGGCGATGTTGTAACGTGAGACTACCCCGGCGTCGATGAGGTTCTCGTCGGCCCCTGAGTCAACCAGGGCGGATAGCGGGAGCGATTGGTTATTTAGACACAGCGTAGCGCTGAATAGCATGTTTGGGCCGGAGATGGGAGCGATATCAAGACTCGATATACTGTCGAGCCCCGTCATCTTGGGCGAAGCGAGCACGAGGCAACGGAGTGACCTGTTTGACCGCAGTACAGGCATGCTCCTGTAGCGAGCCTGTGTCGGTGTCGGAGGAACTATTTTCTTCAGCGCGGGCGGCGTGACGAGGCGGACCGGGTATAGGCGAACGAGCGGTGCTAGCTTTCTCTCGACGACATTCCCGAAGACGCAGGTCCAGTTCCCTGGCCAAATGGATTAGCTCGCTCAGGGAGGTGGGTCTTTCTTTGGACGCAAGCTCGTCTTTAATAGCGTCATTCAAGCCCTGGCGAAATGCGCCTCGCAACGGTGTGTCCCCCCAGTCGGAGCAGGCGGCGAGGATGTGGAAATCGATAGCGTATTCGCTTACGCTGCGGCTTCCCTGGCGGATCGAAAACAAGCCGGAGGCCCCCTCTGAGCCATCTGGAGGGTGGTCAAACACTTTACGCATGTCGTCGACGTACTCGGAGTACGAATTGCAGAGGAAGGAATTGTTAAAGTGGAGAGCGGTGGCCCATCTCAACGCCGCGCCTGTGAGCAGCGCCGACAGCAGGCCATGTGAGCGGATCGGAGCGTGAGCGGCGCGGGGAGCGGAGCGGGCGGTTTTGACGTGAGCGAGGAGTGGGTTTTAAAATGGGTCGGCGCGACGTCCGGAGCGAGAGTTCTCCTCCGCTCCAATCCACTCCGGGACGCTCACACAGTGGTTTAACACTGATGTAATAATATACATGTAGTACAATGCCAAAGCAACAGATGGCGATGTACAAACATGAAGGCCATTTTCAACCAATGAGAATTGAGAAGGGTGAACCTGTGATATCCTGTTCAGGCTTCACTCCTCCTCCTTCACTCACTCCTGTTAGAAAAGTATCGACGCCATTGTTGTTGTCGTTAGCTTACATGCTAACGTTAATGGCAGCGACCATAGCATTGTGGCTTGGCTAACTATCATCGCCTAATAGAGCTAGTGAATGGATAAACAACGTTATTTAACATTGCAGAATGGGTACAATTACAATGCTGCTCAATACAAACAATTGTTAAGGGGCCCAGGGGGTGTAGACTGTTGTAGTTTGAGCTAATTTACACCATGCTCAAACAAAAAAAAAAAAAAAGCCGAGCGATCTGGTGCGGGGAGCGGAGAGCGCTCGATTCAAGGTGAGCGGTGAGGGAGCGGAGAGCGACTTGGGGGCGGGGTCAACATGAGCGATTAGCGGAGCGGACCAAGCTTTAAAGAGCGAAGAGCGGATTTCTCGGCCGCGCCGATCCGCTCACGTGGCCTGGCCGACAGGTAAGCTACTTTAGACCTATCGCTGTGAAACGTGTGGGGTTGTTGTTCGAACACTAACGAGCACTGGAATAAAAACGCACAGCATTTGGAGACGCTTCCGTCGTAACGTTCTGGTGCGGGGACAGGGGGTTCTCTATGCGGGGGACTTGGTGCAGCGGGGGAAGCGGCTGGTAGGGCCTGCTGTGCCAAGTGTGCCTCGATACGGCGATATTGTGTTTCTCGCTCCGCAGAGCCGTGTGCGAGAGCGGTAAGCTGAGCAATGATGTCATCCAACGAGTGAGCAAGTTGGCTTACCCGAGCATTCTGGTCGTCGATAATACTCACGGCCTCCCTTTGAAACTTCCTCTTACGTGATGGATGTGTATCCTCCTCCTCGGTCTCGAGTACAGCTGGTGCTGACATTTTGGTCGTGGTATTCTGTGAGAACTGGGGTCTGGAGCACAGCCCAATTGCTGAATACACGAGAAGAGATAGGAGCGGTTTCAAGGGTGTTTAATGCCAAATGAGCAACACAGGAATTGGGGGAAATAGAACGGGGTTATGTTCTGTCTTGTGGCTGCCGTGGCGGCAGTGAGCGAGCAAGCGGTCCTGGTGCTTGTCTTGGAAGCTGCTGGGTTGCAGCGGGAGAACAAGTGTTCCTCTTCGGGGACAGGTGACGTCCGGGCAGGGACGGCGGTCCTTTGGGGCACAGGAGAGAAACAGGTTAGAGTAGGCAAATACACAGTTGGTATCTAGCAGAGCTTTCGGCAGAGACGTCGTACCTGGGCAGTGGTAATTGATACCATGACAGCTTCTGGTCAGCGTCGAGGTGTAGATGTAGTCCCCCCATCAGGGAAGGATTGAGTGCAGCTGTGGAGAGTGGGGTGCCTGACCGCGTGCGAATTAGGGGGATGAAATACAGCTGGGCGTATGAGGGTAGAGGAAGGGGTGACTGGAGAGGGAGAGGATGAGGAGGAGTGTGCAGTGGATGGAGAGGGGGATGAAGAGGAGCGTGTGGAGGACGTGAGGGGAAAAGGAGGGGGTGTGAAGTAGGCCCGTGCTGTGATTATGACAGGTAGGGGAGGGGGGGAATTGGCATAAGGACTAAATTGGGATGGGGAGAAAAATAGAAAATCAGGCGGAGAAAAAGAGGATATAAAAAATAAAAATAAAATAATTGTCTGTTGTATTGAAATCTGCAAAGCAGCCGTTTGTTTATACTTCAGAAGTATGACATTTAAACTAGGTCCCCCAAAATGAATCGAAGTGAATTCCTCCCTGACACCTGGGGGTAATGGTGGCGTTTCCAGCAGACGACAGTGACACCAGTGGTCACTAGCTTACTTGTAGATTACTTTAGTTAGAGGTAAGACTGCTGGTTTTTGATAAGTTCTACTAAAGTGAAATATCTCTTTAAGTTAATAAATGGAGCAGTGTGCATCAGGGGATCTTCTTCATCAAGCCAGACAGGTATGTATGAATAACGCCATAGCAGACACTAACCATTAGTTTCTGTAAAAGTTGGACATGTCCCAGAGGCAGACTCTTATGTTTGAATAAGTACAGTGTCCCTGAAAATCTGTCTTGCGCTCTCTAATATATATCTCCTGGAGTTTACAAGAAGACATCGTCAAGAAAGAGAGAAAAAAGCTTTATTGTGCTTGTGTATCATTCCCATGCACAGAGAGATAGACAGCCATAGCGGGGGGAGAATAAAAATGGCCTGTGTGCTCAGTAGAGGCTCAGCAGCCTGATTGATTTGGCTCTAACAGTGACAACAGGCCTCCCTTGTGTTCCACTCCGCATAATTCTGTGATTAATGCCCCAAAATCGCTCCACTGCAACATGAAATCGAATTAAATCACCTGGATACAATCTGCAATTCATTGGAAATGTCAGACGAGAGGGACAATGTCATTAATAACTTGAGGAGGGAAATCATTTGTTTTAATTCGGATTGTTCAGAGACAATGTGCAGACGAGGTGATTTCTCTGGCCGTGGTTGTTTGGCACGTGGTTGCGTTTTACTGTAACCCACTGGTAGGACGGCATGCGGGACGTCGGATGTAAAGTATCGATACTGCGGGACATCTATCTTCGCGCGATATCCATTTACATGTCGACGTATGCCGACGCGATTGTGCGCAAAAACCTCGCTTCACAGCGTATGACTTTGTTTCAAATCAATACTGTAAATTATTAAACTTGCGGGATGGAGGAAAAAGGCCAAATTATATTTATTGAAGGGAATCATGTTCCCCGGGGCCGTCACATGTAGTAGCTCACGTTCTCCTGTACGGCGTTATCTCTTAGAGAAGATAGGAAATGCTCACTTTGTCCAATCTGTATTTTTCCAATGAATATAGATTACAGACTTGCATAATTCTCACCATCCATCTGTGTGCCGGTGTTGCCTCTGTGATTGATCTTCTTAAATCCTCCCCCACCCCACGGTAAGCAGACATTTTCCCATAACATACAGTAATACATCAGGGTCTGAATGGTACGGTGTGACTGTTTCAGCATCCATAGTACAGCCAGTATTTCTAAGCCGTCTCTGCTTCACTTAAGTACAGTGCAGATTACCAAGGAAGACTAAAGATGAGGGGCAGGCATCTGACAAATGTCCTCAGCCAGATTCAAACCTGCGACGCCATGAGCCTGTGGTGTGCACTTTAGCCCACTGAGCACTAACATTCCCCTATACTGTATACTCTATTACGTATGAAGGGAACACGCCAACATTATGTCCATCTTCTCCAGAGTCAGACAAGAAGATAGACCCCAATTTCCTCTCTGTGCGTTTAGTAGAAAGCTATCCGGCTGTAAGCTAGTCTAGTTTCGCACACATTAATGGAAGCTGATATGGATCAGCTAGCCTAGCTTAAAACTCTGGGAGAGGTGTTTTTGGCCAACGGCTAGGCTATCTGATCCGTATCCGCATCCATTCATTTGTGAATTGATAGCCTATCTATCTTTTTGTCTGACTGGAAATGATTCCTCTGCATTTGATCCAACCTAAAGAGCAGTGGGCAGTCAGTCACACAGGCGACCGGAAATTATTGTTATGATTTTATATTCTGTGTGATTTGATATGCCTTTTTTTTTTTTGCCTAACTCTACACTCAACGTGATCGTAAATGAGGGAAACCACAATTGCCTTTCGAGTTGAAATAAAGGTTTGAAATAAAATTAAATTAAGTGTCTTGACCCGGGATAAACCCACGTAAACACCGGGGAACCATGCACACTCACTTCACACATAATTTAAATCGGATTTAAATCCAGGACTTTATTGCTGTGAGGCAACAGTGCTAACCACTGTTATATTGTATACTAGGGGTTCAGGGAGAGAGAGAAAGAGAGAGAGAGAGAGAGAGAGAGAGAGAGAGAGAGAGAGAGAGAGAGAGAGAGAGAGAGAGAGAGAGAGAGAGAGAGAGAGAGTATTTGAGTTGCCTGACGTTTGACCGCTCCTCCTCCTTCCCAGCGAGGGCGGGCTCCATTATATGAGATCAGGGTTAACGTGCAGAAGATCATGACGGTTTCAGATAATCAACACCCATGACAAGCGGTACAGATTGGACATTTCTCCTGTCACTCAGAGCGGAGTTAGTCTTTAATAGGCTTGTATGAGCACCTTTCAAGGTCCGTTGACCAGCCCTGTCACAGTGGGCGGGGGGGGGGGGGGGGTTCTCGCCAGAATATTATGCAAGATAAACAAGCACAATGCTATCCATTCTGAGCCGCGGAGGTCCAACAGTTCCCTCGCTGATGTGTGACAGCCATTATTATACTGGCTGTCAGTATTACACACGTAAGCAAGCAGCTGATGCCCTACATGACGAGTAGTGGCCTGATGGAGCCATCAATATTCACATCGTTGGCCTCATTCGTTCCGTCACACCTTGCTCCTCTGTGTGTGTGTGTGTGTGTGTGTGTGTGTGTGTGTGTGTGTGTGTGTGTGTGTGTGTGTGTGTGTGTGTGTGTGTGTGTGTGTGTGTGTGTGTGTGTGTGTGTGTGTGTGTGTGTGTGTGTGTGTGTGTGTGTGTGAAAAGAGGGAGGCGTAATACGAGTAGATTGACAGGGTATGAGGTGCTGAGGCTCCTCTGCAGGACTCTGTGTGTGTGTGTGTGTGTGTGTGTGTGTGTGTGTGTGTGTGTGTGTGTGTGTGTGTGTGTGTGTGTGTGTGTGTGTGTGTGTGTGTGTGTGTGTGTGTGTGAATGCCTTCATGCGTACCCTCCTCATCAGAACATCATCACCTCCTCATATCACTGTTAGGTGTCACACCCCTGCCATGAAGACAGGCAACCCCCCACTCCCCCCTCCAACACACACACACACACACACACACACACACACACACACACACACACACACACACACACACACACACACACACACACACACACACACACACACACACACACACACACACACACACACACACACACACACACACACACACACACACACACAGGTAGATCACATGATGGCTCGTATAAAATATTTACGACCTTATCATCCTGATTTAATTTTTTTCTCGCTCCGTGATTAAATTGGGAAAATAAAAAAAATAAGTCAAATGGATGTG
>NC_140167.1:37913788-37966288 GCF_963971535.1 Notolepis coatsorum
TTTTTTCCCATGGCAGAATTTCACAGAGACGATCTCTGATTGGCCGAATCCAATTTCTAATGTTCCAATTCTAGCTTCTAGCTTGGTTCCTGGTACTAGGACTGTTGTTTGTCTTAGAGCGTGCCGTGCCGTGACTGCAAGTTCTTTAGACTGTTAAGCTTAGGCACTCTTTCAAAGTTGGTTAAGGTTAGAGTTTGTCTTAGAGCATGGCGATAGAACGCCAGGTAGTTTGCAGTCTGTTCGAGCGGAAATGGACAAAGGAATGTACTTGTTGAGTGTTGTGCTAACGTCGACGAGCTCAGCTGAGCTAACACTTGGCTAACAAGCTATATGGCGGATCAAGCTCTCCTGCCCTGGACGTTTCAACTAAACAGTGAGTCTCTCTCTCTCTCTCTAACGTTAGTAGTACTAGACTGGTGCGGGCTAACTGGCTATCGTTCTGGCAGCTAACGTTAGTAGTACTAGGCTGGTGCGGGCTAACTGGCTATCGTTCTGGCAGCTAACGTTAGTAGTACTAGACTGGTGCGGGCTAACTGGCTATCGTTCTGGCAGCTAACGTTAGTAGTACTAGACTGGTGCGGGCTAACTGGCTATCGTTCTGGGAGCTAACGTTAGTAGTACTAGACTGGTGCGGGCTAACTGGCTATCGTTCTGGGAGCTAACGTTAGTAGTACTAGACTGGTGCGGGCTAACTGGCTATCGTTCTGGCAGCTAACGTTAGTAGTACTAGACTGGTGCGGGCTAACTGGCTATCGTTCTGGGAGCTAACGTTAGTAGTACTAGACTGGTGCGGGCTAACTGGCTATCGTTCTGGGAGCTAACGTTAGTAGTACTAGACTGGTGCGGGCTAACTGGCTATCGTTCTGGCAGCTAACGTTAGTAGTACTAGACTGGTGTGGGCTAACTGGCTATCGTTCTGGGAGCTAACGTTAGTAGTACTAGACTGGTGCGGGCTAACTGGCTATCGTTCTGGCAGCTAACGTTAGTAGTACTAGACTGGTGCGGGCTAACTGGCTATCGTTCTGGGAGCTAACGTTAGTAGTACTAGACTGGTGCGGGCTAACTGGCTATCGTTCTGGCAGCTAACGTTAGTAGTACTAGACTGGTGCGGGCTAACTGGCTATCGTTCTGGGAGCTAACGTTAGTAGTACTAGACTGGTGCGGGCTAACTGGCTATCGTTCTGGGAGCTAACGTTAGTAGTACTAGACTGGTGCGGGCTAACTGGCTATCGTTCTGGGAGCTAACGTTAGTAGTACTAGACTGGTGCGGGCTAACTGGCTATCGTTCTGGGAGCTAACGTTAGTAGTACTAGGCTATCGTTCCGTGATTTGTTTACTTGGTAACACGGGTTGCTAAGGAATTTAGGTTCGAGGTTGAAGAAATCTCTCTCTCTCTCTCTCTCTCTCTCTCTCTCTCTCTCTCTCTCTCTCTCTCTCTCTCTCTCTCTCTCTCTCTCTCTCTCTGCTTAACGTTAACGTTTGTAAATAGTTTTTTTAGGAGCAGTACTACTGCTGGCCATTCATGAAGCGAGACATTGCTGATTGTTTATTTATCGATGGCTCATTGATTTAACTACTGCAGCTCTCTCGGATTGAAAATACGTGGATTATGGCTTGTTCAATATCGTCTATGTTTGAATGAATGAATGAATGAGAACTTTATTAACAGATTGCAGAATGGGTACAATACAGTACGGCTCAATACACACAATTGTTAAGGGGATGCAGACCAGAGAAAGACGTTTGTCTTGTTTACATCAGGGTCCCAGATTTTCGATTCATATCGATAGTTTAATAGCTAGCCTTGGCTCGTTTAACAATATGCAAAATATGTGTACAGCCCTGTACTCATACTGAAGTTATTCTTGGTATATAATAGGTCTGATTGTGTAACGAATCGATTCCACGTCGCGCTGTGTGTGAGAGAGAGAAGGAGAGAGGGAGAGATCTGCCTGTGTTTGTAGACGGGCGAGTTTTGTTTCTAACTTTTCTATTTATATATTGTGTTTCAAGTTGTGAATTAGAGTCTAGACTATACTTTATTTGACTGGTTGTGTGTTGTTGTAGTAACAGCTGAGCGACTCGTTCATAAGAGCCGATTCATTGCCGTGAGCGTGAGTCGAATCGCTCACGTCTTGCCATGAGTGTTGCGTGGTACTGTACTGTACATGTTTGCATTTTGCAAAATGTTTGGTATAGCGCCCCCTAGTGGCGAATACCCACCGGCCGCCACTGGGGGAGAGGCGCACAATCTCAGCCTGCGCGCAGTGCAGCAGGGACAGTGATCCCTCTGCAGGCCGTCAGTAGTGCAGTCGAAGCTGCGCGTAGTGCAGGTGTAGAGAAGGGAGGGGTGGGAGCTGTTCCCCCCTCAGAGGAGCCTCAGCCCCAAGAGGAGCAAGGCACTGCGCGCAGCGCAGGTGGAGAGAAGGGAGGAGTGTGTGGCAGAGCCGATAGTATCCAGATGCAGGGCCACAGAGTCGGTGCAGCAGGTACGGAGCATAGCATTGGTACAGAGGAGGGAGGAGTGAGGGATGCTGTTCCCCCCTCAACCAGTGGTTGTGTAGGTACGGAGGTGGGAATCAGAGATGCTGCCCCCCCTTCAACAAGTGGCGAGGTAACAGGGGAGAGCAGAGGTTTTTTTGTCCCCCCAAGCCCAACACCGCGTCAGGGTAAAAAAAGGAATAAAAAAAATATGACAAGTGAAGTAATAGGGGAAAAGCTGAATGTGGTGGTCAATGTAAACAGTCAGACAGTGGATGGCGTGGTGGGAAGTGATGGAGGGGTGGGCTCTCAGGATAAGGAAGGAGTGACACGTTTGGTCAAAGAGAGTCAGGAGGGTGTAGAAGACAAAGGTTCCTCTCAGTCCAGCATGGACGAGGATGAGGTTGAAAAACAATGGGGGGATGACATCTCGAGTGTTGAGGAAGATGAGTTCCCAAATGCTTCTCAAGTGTCTGATTCACAACGGAAAAAATGTTATGCAGTCAGGCAGATACAGAAGTTCCTGCACACAACAAAAAATTTGAGAAGTGTCAAAGTGGAAGATTTTTTTGAAGATTTAGAGATGTTTATTTTTTCAGCAAGGACTCAAATGAGGTTGAAGAACAATGGGGGGTACACTTCCCAGGACGTTTTTAGACTGAGAAAGATTGTGCAGAAGCTCAGAAAATTGGATAATATAATGTTACCATGATAATGGAGCCTCTGATGTGTGGAGCATGGCTGGACATTCAGGAAGGGAGTAGACCTGGGCTTGGACAGTGTCTGCAAGCAGTTGGGACAATGACACTGAAAGATGGTGTGGATGTAGCCGGGTCAGAGGAAGTGGCTTCTTTATTGGGGCTGAGGACGGCCTGTCACAACAGGGTCTGTCTGGACGATTGGACTGAAGCGCGGAGCGTCGGAGAACAATACCTGTTGCAGGATTATTTCGGTGGAACGGAAGGTCCTGATGAAGGGGATCTTTTTTCATGCGCTGGATATAAAAACTGACACAAATGGACTGACGGGACCCTTTTGGGTTGCTCATATGTTGTTCTTGATGACATATTATGTGTTGAATGGAAGTATGGATACTTTTTTTGTTTGGGTGGAGCTTCAATGTTTTTTTGTTGTGTTGCAGAAGGACAGGTGTATTTTAGCATTTTTTTTATTGTGAGATCTCATGTGGTTTTAAGTGTGATGGGGACACATGTTGCCCGATATAATGTGTAGTTAGTTATTTAATTGTATTGACATACACATTGTACATTGTAATGAGAATTATGTAAATAAATGTTTTTCTAAAATAAAAAATAAATAAAAATCTCTGTCTCTCTCTCTCTCTCTCTCTCTCTCTCTCTCTCTCTCTCTCTCTCTCTCTCTCTCTCTCTCTCTCTTTCTCTTTCTCTTCTCTCTCTCTCTCTCTCTCTCTCTCTCTCTCTCTCTCTCTCTCTCTCTCTCTCTCTCTCTCTCTCTCGCTCTCTCAACACAGCGTGTTCATTTCGCTGTGGCCGGGTATTGCATAATGGCTGAATGAATGAATGGTAACTTGTTTAAAATGACAAGATAGATAGGCCTATATATATGTGTTCATTATTGATTTGATGATCATACGTGTACTAATGTAGTATGAATCAATTAACTCGACTTAATGTTGGTAACGTTATGAGTCAGTATTCGCTTGGCCTGCTTGGTCAGATGATTGCGACCACCCAAGTGTAGTTCATACCGGCCGCCACTGGTTAATGCTAGTTAGCTTAGCGGCTAAGCCTTAGCCTATTACTTGTCTATCTAGTCTACTAGACCTATCTACTAGTTAGCAGCTAACATTAGCCCATCGCTCGCGGCAATTATATTGCATGTCAGTTGATGGAACTGGTGTCGTGGATTCCGCTTTGAGCGTTTTCCAGGGTTAACGCTAAGCTAACGATAGTTAGCTTACGCTAACGCTAGTTAGCTTAGCCTGTTCAGCAGCTAACATTAGCCCATCGCTCGCGGCAATTATATTGCATGTCATCTACCGGTCGATCACGGCCGACTGGTTGGGCACCACTGGTCTAATAGAAATAAATGCATTCGAACAAGAAACCAATGTATGTTTTCATCCACTGAGCCGTGAGGCTCCACATGCTTGTTTGATTGAGGTCTGAACTCGCAAATTGCCCATAAATATCGTTTTTGTGGGTATTGTCCAGTTGTTGCTGTATGTTTTTATCTGCCCAACAGCAAGTTGATACAGAAGCCTCTCCTGTGTTTTGGTAGAAGCTCGCACACCACGCCCCCCGCTCCCACTGGCGCGTACCCGGGACCACCTATTTCAGCGGTCCAGGTTTGGAGCGAATCAGCGTCCCGGGGGACGGGGGGGAGCGTTCTCAGTAGAATGAATGAATGAATGACACACCCTTTTCTGGTGCGATCCGGTGCTGATTCGACCCCGAATGGTGAGTGAGAAAGGGCCCGCCATCCACCCTGATACCAACAGCAATACTATGATTATGGTTATATTCCAATGTACAGTTTTGCTTGTACAGTTGTACAGTTGTACAGTGTACTTAGTATAATAGTAGTAGTAAAGTATAATTTCTGGGTACTTTTTACACCCGGCCTGGTTATGATGAATTGAAAATGGGGGACCCTGATGTAAACAAGACAAACGTCTTTCTCTGGTCTGCATCCCCTTAACAATTGTATGTATTGAGCTGTACTGTACCCATTCTGCAATCTGTTAATAAAGTTTTCAATCAATTCAATCAATCAAACACAACTACTGTACATAACGTTAACTAAACAGACCGTGCGCCACGTTATCATCCCACAGTAACAGGTATAACGTTAACCAAATAGACCGTGGGCGACGTACCCCCCCCGCCCCCCCCTCCCACATACACAACCTACCCTACAGCATAACTTTTATATCAGTATAATACAACTCTCAAAGCCAACGTAGAGTTTGTGCACTACTGTACATTTTAACTAAACAGACCGTGCACCACATTATCATCCCACAGTAACAGGTATAACGTTAACCAAATAGACCGTGGGCGACGTACCCCCCCGCCCCCCCCCCCCCTTCCCACATACACAACCTACAGCATAACTTTTATATCAGTATAATACAACTCTCAAAGCCAACGTAGAGTTTGTGCACTATATTGCTACTAGCCGACATAGCTATAGCCTGACTGAAGGTTCTAACACGCAACAACTTTCATCTTCAGTCCATCTGCCGAACGTCCTCTTCGTCTTGGCATAACCTAATCATACTTGGTATTGATAACAAGCTTATGGCACACGGTGTTATTTCTTCTGCTCCATGCTGCTTTTCAAAAGACATCCACTTGCTCCTCTGGATAGCGCTGAATAGACCCTATACCTGGCTGTACCCCCTCGTGGATCCGGTCTTCTTCACATCTCTCTACCGGCTACCAGACCGACGCCAACCAGCCCGGCTCCCCCTAGTGTTAGTCCTCCAACGATGCTCTATCTGCAGAGCAGCAGAGCCGCAGAGCCTGGAACACTATTCTACAAACGTCTAATGTGAAATATATAAGCATGTAAGCAAAACTAGATTTTAGGTCTGTGATGAAAAAGGGCCTTGCGGGAAGGGGGGCCTCGCAAAAAAAAATAAAAAGAAATAATAATTTTTTTGCGAGGCCCCCCTTCCCGCGAGGCCCTGTGCGACCGCACTGCTCGCACACCCCCTGAGGCGGCCCTGAGGTTAAGGTTAAGGTTAAGGTTAGGGTTAGGGTTTGGGAGAGGCTATCAGAAAGGTGGTCTTGTTTGTCTCGAGGTAAACGCATTTGCCTCCCATGCGAGCATCTTGGGTTTGTGCATCTTTCAATTCAAATACAGTACATTCAACGTCCAATTTTCAGTTATGTTTGAATCCTATTGATTCCATACAATAACCCCCCCAACCCCCCACCATGAATAACATTAGGATGGAAATCCAAAAAATTTATTTCACAGTGCGAATGCACCAGGGTTTCAGACGGGATTTGCATAGTTTATGGTTCTCTCCTCAGTGTCTCAGTGATAGCTTCTGGCCCCAGTGTATGTGTCTAATCTGGTGTAGGCTGCATGTGCTCTTCACTGGCAGATAAAGGAGTTGCATTCCATTAAATCGTGAAGATGATGGCTGTTTGACGATGCCATTCAGATTACTGGCTCCCATGTTTCTGCTCTGTCATCCATCCTTACTTTGCTTGCTCTTGCTGTATGTATATGTGTGTGTGTGTGTGTGTGTGTGTGTGTGTGTGTGTGTGTGTGTGTGTGTGTGTGTGTGTGTGTGTGTGTGTGTGTAGGTGTGTAGGTGTGTGTGTGTGTGTGTGTGTGTGCGTGTGCGTGTGCGTGTGCGTGTGTGGTGTGGCGTGGTGTGCGTGCGTGTGTGTGTCAGTTTCTGCTGTAATGGGTAACTTTACGCGTCAATACTTTTACCAATGGATTTCCAGTACAGCGTGCGCATTCTGCGATCTGATTGGCCACTGACGTTTCTGGTCGTGTGACATGTGCAGCCAATCGTGTGACGTCTGTTTCTTTCACCGGTTAAGCTTAGGCACTCTTTCGAAGTTGGTTAAGGTTAGAGTTTGTCTTAGAGCAGGGCGATAGAACACCAGCCCTGATTCCAAAATCTAACCTTAACCAACTTCGAAAGAGTCGCCTAAGCTTAACCAGTGATAAACTAGGCGTTAGGTAGTTTGCATGCCGTTCGAGGCGGAAATGGGCAAAGACACAGGCGTCACGCGATTGGGCAAACATGTCACATGACCAGAAACGTCAGTGGCCAATCAGATCGCACCAGAAACGTCAGTGGCCAATCAGATCGCAGAACGCGAACGCGGAACTGGAAATCCGTTGGTAAAAAAAATTACGCAGCCAGGCCATGTGGCAGGGATGATGCTTGCCTATTTGTTTCCTTAAAGGGGAATACCACCCAAAATTAAGAATTTAATGTTATTTCCATGGCCTAGTCAACGAAGGTTTTTTTCATGACGACAACGAGACGTGATGTCACGTTATTGAATACCATGTGACGGTAACGAGACTAAATAGTTAATTAAATATCGTTGACCACAACTGAGGACACAAAAATGTAATTTACAAAAACCAGGACAAAATTTCTCTTCATGTATGTTGATATTGTTGACTAAAACAAGACGAGACAAAATAATTATAACTTTTCTTAATGCCATCGTCCGGAGTAGAGCAGTGTGACGGGGAGCTATGTTATTAGCATTAGCTGGAGCTATTTGAAAAGCTAGTTTTAGCTTAACGTTACCTTGGCTAAAGTTGGGACTATTCATAATCCAGCTGCAGACCTGCAAGCAAAGTACAGCAAGTTGGCAAAGGAGTATTCCAAGGGAAATAACTTTTTCACCAGTAACACATTGTTTGTATTTCCATCTAGCCCGCGTTAGCTAGTGGCTAAGCTAGCTCACGCTAATGTGGCTAACTGATCGACCTCTCCCACACAATTAATGACATGTTGCGGACAGCCATACCGGTGACAATGTTTAGCTTTTAGTGCCAAATGATAAGAGTCTGAGGCGGAGTCTCAAAAGAGAATGTTGAATATTTATTTTGCATTAAAAATCACAACAGAGAGCCTCTGCTACTACAGTAGCTAACCTAAACGGAGTGAAGTGAATTCCCAGCTTAAATTCCCTATCTATTACTTCTTTCTGCGTTGTGTTTACAAGCTCTTGGGATCCACTCTGTTCTAAATGCAGATAACCAGTGTTTTAACTTGGTTACTGCCTTCTATTTACCCAGATTGAAAATACGGCGCGGCCGTTGAAATGAAGCGAGATCTGAGCAGTTTGAAAAGGAACCCGTTTTTTAATGAAAAAAGGATTTCAATTAGATGTTACAAAAAGAAATATTGTGCAATGAACCTGCAAGACGCATCCAATATGCCGGATGTTTGCAGAAATTCAGACTAATTTCTCAATAAAAAGCTCTGTCTAAAAACATGTCTCGTCTCGTTCTTCAATTCTGCTGCGTCGATTTCTCCTCCTGCTGGGTCTGTTGTGGAGAAAAAGGGTGTGTGTTCTTTGTTGCTTCCTGGGTCTTGTTCGGTTGTGTTCTCTCTACTAGCACGGAGTCTTTGCTAATATCAAATTTAGGCTCCGCCTCTAGTTTTACGGCAAGCGGGCGTTTTCCAAACTCTCCTCGAGTGTTCCTATTGGAGGACACTTACTCTCAACTCTCATTGGCTAACTCCTTATCGTGACGTTTTACATCGAATTGCGTCACGATGTGGATTCTAGGTCCAAACCCTTTGATCAACTGCCCCTTTGTATAGAAGAGACTGTCTGGCGTCTCTCAAAGCAGTCCCTTTGTATTGGACCATTTGCCTCGAACACTTAGGGTGAAAAATCACTCAGTTTATTACTCCCAGGAAGTCCCAACGAGACTATCTCTTCGTTTGATCAACAGCTGCCTGTCTCAATCACTCTGGTTCAGAGCCTTGAGTCCACGCAGCTGTTTCAAACCACAGATACGTCTTGTTGGTTTTGTTGAATAGAAATGGATAGCGGCAGAGAAGCCAGGAGAATTTGTGAATGCATATTACCTGTCGGTGTTGTGCCATTCTGAGCTCCATGGTATATAGTGCAATAAACACAGTTTGACTGGAATTCTACTACAGTTTCCCCGGTTTGGGGATTGATAATCCCCAAGATACATGTTAGTAATTCCTCAAACAAACTGTTTACAATTACCTTAACCTTACTGTTTAACCTAATTACCTCAGAGCCAAACCTTTCCAGAATCCTTCTGACTCATTTTCCGTATTTGTTAGTATCATTTACTTTCAACACCCACATTACTCCCTCCCCTACTGACCGACTATGGACCCATCTTTTATTTACACAGTTCTCTATTCACTCACACCGTTTAACAATTTCCACTCATTTTGCAGGTTATATACAATGTTATCAGTTATATAGACTATACTTTATGTGTTTTTTATCCAAATGTGTCTGTTTTGTGCAATTCACTCTGAAAGAAAAGACCTTACATTGCATTTACTATCTAAACATTTCTAAAAAAGGAGAGAGCTTAGCTAATGAAAAATCAAAAATTAATATGTACACGCCCTCTCCAAGGCCTATCAGTTACACTATCCCTTCCTTTGCCTATGTATATCGTTTAGGCTTCTTGATGACTCGTTGTGGTCGAGTATCTTGTTCCGGGCTTGTGCTAAGCACTGGTTCCTCTGGCTCTTCTGGTACCTTCTCCATGTCCACAGAGGAGAAGTTATTATGTTCCAATTCATAATCCTCTCCTCTGTCTGGTTCCTGTAAAAAACCTTCATCTTCTACTGGTGGCCAATCGTGGCCCCCTCGGTCTGGCTCGCCATAATCATCCGGGTCTTCCCCATCGTTTGGGGTTAGCGCCGCCTTCACTTCGCCTTCGTGTAACGGTTGCGACGCCCCGGTTTTACCGTCAAGGTCTTGTGGTTCAGGTTCCCATTCTTGGTCCGTATTGGTTGCTTTTACACAATGAGTAACGTGAAACCACATAGGCGATCCTTCAACTTGTAAAGCCCTCTCGGTGGCTCGAACGACTTTGTATGGCCCTTCCCGTCTCGCGCCAAACCACTTGCGTCTAAATACTTTGACATAAACGTAGTCGCCTGGTATGATTTGAGGTGTAGTCTGCCTATTCACCTCCTCCCCGGTTTCATGCTCCTGTCTACTGGAGACATGAACCAGAATACTTTTGTGTATCTCTGACATGTATTTTACGTACTCACGCATGTCGTTGTCCAGGATGTCCAAACTCGGACCTTTGCCTGTCGCGCGCAAACCTGGTACTACCATGCAGCGACCTAGCATCATTTCGTGCGGTGTCAAACGCAGACCGCGAAGTTCGCACGAACGACAAGCCATCCGTACTAGAGGGAGAGCGTTCAACCAAATCAGTCCTGTGTGTTGACAGATCATTACCAGCTTATTTTTAACTCGTTTTTGACCGTTTTCTTATTATTATTTACAAAACACATAATAGATTGGAAACATTTATTTTCGCAGATACATTCTCTACTGTTCCGCATTTTGACAATACATAATTCTCCAAATCATTTATCTATGTATTTTACAGCTTCTTACGTTAGCATCCAATCAAATCACCTCTGTCTCATTTCTTATTTGTGCTGTATTGTTTTACTAGATCAAATATCTCAAGCTCAACACAACTATCCACACCCTTAAAAGTGGAATATTCATTATTTCACTATCAATACCTTGTTTCCCGACAGCTCCTCGGTCCGGACAGCCAGCTCTAGACGAGGCCAATCACCAACAGAACCTATGTGCATGGTCAACAAACCACAGTCTCTTTAAACACTCATCACACACACTCCGCCAGCTTTCAACAAGCCGGTGCAGAGCCTCCCATAAGTCAATCATCAAATTCACATGTCTGCACCCTACATGAACACTATCTGGCCAATTTGCGACCAGAAACCTACAGAGCTTTCTATAGACAGAGAAATATGTTTCCCCAACACTTAACATAACCCAACATGTGACACAACCCCCCAGATTCTACATCTGGACTCTTAATGAGCGGAAAACAAACCATGAACCAGCTCCCGTCCATTCTCAGTTTCCAGCTCATTATATCAGACTTCCTACCAGTCTCGCTGTGTCACCACCACCTGCTATCCCTGACCAGCGAGAGATCCCTCCCAGCCAGCCAGTTCCTAAAAAATATAGTCAAACAAAAACAAAGAAAATTGTAAATAAACAAAAAAATTGTGAGTGCCTAAATGCTACACCCTCATCCAACAGAATTAACTATCATCTAGAGGCATAAACCCCTGCAACCAAATTAAATAGTCCTTTGTTTCCAACTCTGTCTAACATTAAATGTTCCATTGTTCCTGTCTAAAACCCTTAATTTTGTTAGTTTGATTAGCTCATGCAATATTCAGTTACATCATCCCTCTATAGCCCCAACTTACCCTGGTTAGTCTTCCAAACCATTTTAGTAACTCGCACACCTAATCAAACCTTATCTATGTATCCTCATCTCTATCCTTATTCTAATCAGTCTCATTCTCTTCCGACTGAGCTAGCCGGGCCATTGTTCGCACACCCCCGTGAGATATGACCAGTCTCCCCACACGTCCAACACACCACCTTCCGCACCGGGAATCCAATCGGATTCCGGCCTCTGTCTCCTTTTGGTCGTGGTTGCCACCCTTTGCGTCGCGGCCCAGTTCCCTGTCCGGGCAACGGAGCACAGGGCACTCTTTGATCACGGCGGCCTAGGTCAGACGCCCGAAGCATGATCTCAACAGCTGTCGCTTCTAGTAGCGCAGCCTTTCTTGCCAGTTCTCGTCCCAATCGCTGAGTCTCGTGTGCGGCTTGACCAATCTCCAGCTGTGTCTTCATCAGATCTCGATGAACTGCCTCGTGTTGTTCGAACGCTGTCACAAACGCTCTCCGTTGTCTATAGGATGCTGCCTCTTCCCCCATCTCAGCACCGGCGGTTTGACTTCCCATCACTGGGCTGGGCCGATGTTGAGGTAGCTGTCGATGGACAGCACAGGGTTGGTTCTGTTCCGGACGGCTTTGGGGAACAGCCTGTGGCAGCAGTTCTGCAGAAAGGTCTCCAGCAGGAACTGGGCCGGGGCGGCGAGGAGGGTCTGCTCGCTGTCTGGAGCACACACGTACTGGAACGGCCTGATGGGGGAGGGGTTCTCCATCACCATGTGTTTGGGTTTGACCACAAAGTCGTTGTGTCCTCCGAATGGAATGTGTTTCTTCCCGCCTCTCATCTTGGCTTTGGTGCTGAGGGCAGGTTGGACATGGGATTCCATACCTGCTGTCGGTCTCAGTTCCAGCCATCCGGCCAGAGTGGATTTCACGGGACCGCTGTAACAACGCCGCCCTCCTCAGTCTCTTTTTCTGTACCTTGGTTAAACTGCAGTCGCCTGCAATGGACACTCCAGCTTGAATCGGTTCTGGTTGGAGTAACACCGTCGTCACTGGTTCACTCCCCTGTATTGGAACCAAAGTCAACATTGCCAGTCCTTTTGTCGTACTGGTCACATGAGAGAAGTCCATATTCCAATTGCAATCAATCAGATCATTATCACTGGTAAAGTCTATCTGGGAAATGTCTGCAGAGGCTCTCGGCCTACTCCCCCCAATGGCCCGATCACTAAGGCCCTTTTCCATATTGTTGTTGTTGTTATTCTATTGTTAATAATATTGCATTTACCGCTCCAGTTGTTCCTATCAATGTTCCACTAAGGTGAACTTCCTATGTTACTGTCATTCATTCCACTTCAAACGCTCCTGTAATTACCGTTTGAAAAAACAAGTTTCTCTGTCTTTCACTATTTCTACTTACTTGAGTTAAAACACTCACACTGTCAAATTTCTACTGTGCAGACAAGGATTGATAACTGGCTTATCATTCATACTTATACCAAGGCTCATTACAGCCGGCCCGTTTCCCCAGATGGTTATGGAAATCGTTCAGAGCTCCTGTCCAGTCGAGCACCTGTATGGGAAGAAAGCAAAAACATCCAGACTTAATACAGTGGCATTTCCCTGTTATCTCCACTATTCGTTATGCATTGGAAATGTCGGGCAACACTATACTAAAATATTTAGCAAGACACAGTGTGATCTGTTTGAAAATAACGATATAACGATACAGCTTATCTCGTTCGATCTCTGTCAACACACTGGGTTCCTATTTTTTGTTGAATCTCCGCTCTCCTTTACTTTCGCTTGATCCTGCTCCAATTCTGATACTCCTCGGAAAACCAAAACATCTTGATTAATATAGTTACATTCATTTTTTACATTCTTTTACATTATTCAGTACCACACCCCCCAGGGGACACCTGTCACCCAGACACGTGTCCCCCAGAGGTAATCTAAAGAACGCCACAGACGCCGCGCCACGCACGCCGTGAGGTGTCGACCCTGTTTTTCTGAAAAGACCTTGACAGCCTCTCCACAGCGGCCTAAACCCACCTCACCACAGGTACACAGCAGACAGCATCCCGGCAACCTCTCCTGTGCTCCAGGCCAGTATCCCCAGAGTCCAGTGCCCTGCCGGACGGCCACACATAGCCGACCAGACCCAACACCGAACCCCGGGCACACCGCCCCATATCACACAGCCCTCCAAACGTACCTACTATGGGGAAAAAAAACACAATTGTACACACAATCCTATCCCGTCAATTGCAACGCACGGTCGTCCAGGAACGTCCCCCGCCTCACACCCACACGCACGCCCCGGCCCTCCCACTCCCCAACCCTGAATGTCCACCACCCAGATCAGAGAATAGTCGCCAGCGCGGACGCCGGGCACCACGGCTTTATCGGAACGCCCACACCTACCCTGCCACCCTCCGCGCCAACCTTCATCACCATCATTGCATACGCAGGCGCAACCGAGCGGTGTGGGTCCCCAGACGCAGAACCAGCCGCGCCGAGAGTCTTGAACACGTACGTCACACACACCCTGATAACATTCACACAAACTACTACAACCGCAAACATCACCCACAGCACACAGCAAATACTTAGCAATTGTCCATCCTATGTAACCTAACCAACTTAATAAGTCCCAAACTCAACCTACCGCCTTTGAAACCTTACAGTAAACAGCAATAAACAATATACCTAGCACTACACCGCGTTTGAAACCCATAAAAAACTCTATATACAGGCCCTAACCTAGGAGAGAAAGAGAAGCGTTTCGGGGGGGGGCCGAGGGGGGGGAAGTACATGGAAGAGAGGCGGTGTTGAAATGAGGGGAGCGAGCGAGATGGGGGGGTAAGAGAGAGAGAGAGAGAGAGAGGGAAAGAGGGGGGAGGTGAGAGGGAGAGGGGCGAAAGGGAGAGGGAGGGTGAGAGAAGGAAAGAAAGAGAGGGGGGGGGTGAAAGAGAAAGAGAGAGAGAGGGAGGGGAGGGAAAGAGGGGGGGGAGGCGAAAAGGGAGAGGGAGGGTGAGAGAAGGAAAGAAAGAGAGGGGGGGGGTGAAAGAGGAAGAGAGAGAGAGGGAGAGGAGGCGAGAGAGAGAGAGAGAGAGAGAGAAAGAGAAAGAGAGAGAGAGAAAGCGAAAGAGAGATAGAGAGAGAAAGAAAGAGGGGGGGGTAAGAGAGAGAGAGGGAGGGGAGGTGAGAGGGAGAGAGAGAGAGAGAAAGAGAAAGAGAGAGAGAGAAAGAAAGAGAGAGAGAGAGAGAGAAAGAGAGAAAGAGAAAAAGAGAGAGAGAAGAGAGAGAGAGAAAGAGAGAGGGAGAAAGAGAAGAGAGGGGGAGAGAGAGTGTACAATGAAAGCGTTCTGTGAGCAGAATCCAAACATATTCATCCTGTCCACTACTGCCCCCTACCGTATTCCTAAACAAACTCCACCTTCCCCTTAACAATGGACGCTCGCCACCCCTACCAAGATGGACGCCCGGTACCCTCCCAAAATGGACGCTCGGCGCCCCTTCTAAGATGGACGCTCGGCGCCCCTTCTAAGATGGACGCCCCCTCGCGAGACATACCGAGAGTCCCGTCATGCCATGACGTCAGCACAGTTAGCTTAGCATGTTAGCTTAGCATATTAGCTTCGTTAGCTTCAACCTAGCGCGCGCTTACGACGTCACATCCGGCGACCGCTTTAGCCGTTAGCGCGGCTAAGTAGCATTAGCTTAGCTGCTCCCATGATCCCATAAAAACGTTCCCAACGACCCGTTCCGCCGCGCGGGCCGTCCCCTCGCAACGTTAATACAATACCACATACCCCACAACAGAATCCTATTTCCCTCAAAACGCCAGTGTAGTGATCTAATTAGAAATATAAAAACATAATACCAAAACACTAGTTTGACCCCTCCGTCGTCATTTCCGGCGAGCTTAGAACGACTTCCGGGTCGGGTCTAGAAAATCCCGATCACCTTAAACATTACATAACTGGTTTTATCCGCCACGAATATGAAAACTTTTAAGTGCCCTACATATCCCCGTAATCTCAAGACACTATCGATCGACCTTATACATTTGAATTACGTCTACTTTTCCCCCCGTTCGCTCCGGTGCCCAGAGGCTAATACAGCAGCTAACCGCTGCTGCGTTCGACAGGCCTCGGAAAACCGGCGTTTCCATTAAACTCCCCCACGGCCAATCGGTGACTTAAATTACATAATAACATAACTATACTCTCACACATCCCACCAATCACTCCTAACCATAAACATTCACCCCTATCGCCCCATTCACAACATACAGTATCAAACCGTCCCAGGCGAGCCACAACGAGCTATCGTTTGTAGCATGTTGCGCGCTACGACACGCACGCGCCCCCCACCACGAAGTTGGGTGGCGCATTTGCCGTTGCGTGTGTGCACTTTGGACGTCGCGTGTGTACCCGATTCAATATTAAAAACCGTTCTCAGTCATATTATAAGCGCCACTTTACAGATTTAATCTATATACTTCACACATGTTAAACCTAACCATAAGTCCTTTCACTCATACACAAACATCATACACTAGTAATTGTTTAACCATAGCTTGCAACATACGAGTCCACCTTAAGTACTATTCTAATGTTTACAGCCTATCGCTGCAACATACGAGTCCTATGTTACAGCATAGCTTGCAACATACGAGTCCTATGTTACAGCATAGCTTGCAACATACGAGTCTACCTCAAGTACTATTCTAATGTTACAGCCTATCGTTGTTTAAATTTAACACGTCCGGCGGTGCCCAGGGTTAAACTAGACTCTATTCATGCTCCATCTCTACTGTAGAAAATACTACGCAAATGTGCTAAAGCCAATACTATAAGGCGTACTATGCACATGTTCCCCTTGCTTAACCCTGAGCACAAACCTAGACATTGTTTCTAAATACTTCCATACCTTTTTTTCATGTTCCGACCTCGGGCAGCGTCTCGTTCTCTTGTGCTAAAATTCTACTGTAGAACGTACAACGCAAAATTGTGCTTAACACCATTACTGTAAGGTATACTATAGCACAGTGTGGTTAAAAATCCTGCTTACAGGACCTATCAACACACACCCAGCCTCGAGTCGCCACCCTTTGGTCAGAACATTCCATTTAATATCTAATTACAGTCATACTTTTAGCAACCCCCCGTTGGTTCGAATAGAGCCCTCATTTTCATCATCACACTCACCTCTTAGCGACTTCCAGCCACTTGAAGACGGATCGATTGATCAGTTGATTCCTCGTCTGACCGTTCGTGAAGAAAGCGAAGAGAGGCGAGAAAAAAAAAAAAATAATAACTTCTCTTTGTTGTGAAGAAAAAAAAAACGAGCGCGTCGATTCTTGTCACGGCACCACAATTGAAGTGAATTCCCAGCTTAAATTCCCTATCTATTACTTCTTTCTGCGTTGTGTTTACAAGCTCTTGGGATCCACTCTGTTCTAAATGCAGATAACCAGTGTTTTAACTTGGTTACTGCCTTCTATTTACCCAGATTGAAAATACGGCGCGGCCGTTGAAATGAAGCGAGGTCTGAGCAGTTTGAAAAAGAACCCGTTTTTTAATGAAAAAAGGATTTCAATTAGATGTTACAAAAGAAATATTGTGCAATGAACCTGCAAGACGCATCCAATATGCCGGATGTTTGCAGAAATTCAGACTAATTTCTCAATAAAAAGCTCTGTCTAAAAACATGTCTCGTCTCGTTCTTCAATTCTGCTGCGTCGATTTCTCCTCCTGCTGGGTCTGTTGTGGAGAAAAAGGGTGTGTGTTTCCTGTTGCTTCCTGGGTCTCTGTTCGGGTGTGTTGTCTCTACTAGCACGGAGTCTTTGCTAATATCAAATTTAGGCTCCGCCTCTAGTTTTACGGCAAGCAGGCGTTTTCCAAACTCTCCTCGAGTGTTCCTATTGGAGGACACTTACTCTCAACTCTCATTGGCTAACTCCTTATCGTGACGTTTTACATCGAATTGCGTCACGATGTGGATTCTAGGTCCAAACCCTTTGATCAACTGCCCCTTTGTATAGAAGAGACTGTCTGGCGTCTCTCAAAGCAGTCCCTTTGTATTGGACCATTTGCCTCGAACACTTAGGGTGAAAAATCACTCAGTTTATTACTCCCAGGAAGTCCCAACGAGACTATCTCTTCGTTTGATCAACAGCTGCCTGTCTCAATCACTCTGGTTCAGAGCCTTGAGTCCACGCAGCTGTTTCAAACCACAGATACGTCTTGTTGGTTTTGTTGAATAGAAATGGATAGCGGCAGAGAAGCCAGGAGAATTTGTGAATGCATATTACCTGTCGGTGTTGTGCCATTCTGAGCTCCATGGTATATAGTGCAATAAACACAGTTTGACTGGAATTCTACTACAGGAGCCTTCTGGCTAGGAGGAAGTGCGCAACAACGTATAATGTCCATGTGGAACCAACGTGCCAACAACAACCATTCCGTGGGTGAAGCATAGTTGAGCATAGAACTTTTAATGATACTAATACTAATCTATACAATCACCTGTTGTTGAATAAATACCATTACTTTCTAGTTATTACTAAAAAAGAGTATATATAAAACAGTAGCTGTAAAAAAGAAAAGATTTTTTTTAAAATAATTTATATGATATAATATATATATTTTCTTTTATGTATGCACTGGTATTGGATCAGTATAACCAGACCTAGACCACCTCTAACTCTAACCCCTAACCAGACCTAGGCCACCTCTAACTTTAACCCCTAAGTTAGGGTTGTGACTTAGAGGTTGTCTAGATCCGGATAGGGGTTAAGAGTTGGTCTAGCCCTTTACATCCATCTATCTAAATAATAATAATAAATTATAATGAATGCTTAACTACCCCTAAGTTACCCTAACCAGACCTAGACCACCTCTAACTCTAACCACTAACCAGACCTATTCCATGTAGCACTTTAACACTGACCTCAGAATGTGATTTTATATAATGTTTTTATGCAAGCAGATTGCAATCAGTGTGTTCTGTTTACTTAGTTTACAGTATCCTGTTATAGAATAAACCGCTGCCAGACACAGCAGAGAGAGAGAGGACAGACATGACAGAGAGGACAGACACAGCAGAGAGAGGACAGACATGGCAGAGAGAAAGGAAAGACACAGCAAACAGAAGACAGACAGAGTTCAGCGTCGTCTCTCTGGTCAGAAACAACGTCACCACATCCGTAATGCTCTCTTTGATGCATACATTGGACCATGTCTACACCAACATATACTGTAGGAGCAACAATACATTGGACCATGTCTACACCAACATATACTGTAGGAGCAATAATACATTGGGCCATGTCTACACCAACATATATAGTTCCTGTGTATTACTTGTGCCGCCGACTCAGATTCCCCTAGGTTAAAAAATAAATACGCAATTTAAATCAGAAAATGTTCCATGTTGACTATTTCTGACAAGTTTTTTTCCATTAACTAAAAATAGACAAAAATGTCATCCGTTTTCGTCGACTAAATCTAGACTAAAACAAAAAAGACAAAATTGAGACAAAAACTGACTAAGACTAAAATGCTCAGACATTTAGTTGACTAAAACTGACTAAACGAAAAATAAATGAAGATGACTAAATATGATGAAAACGAAAAAGGAGCACTTGACACATGACTAAGACTAAAACTAAAATGAAAATAGCTGCCAAAATTAACACTGGTAGCAGGGTGGATTATCCCTGCTTTATGGGAGTGGTTGTACACGGCCACCTGGAAGCGAGAATGCAGCAGAGCTGAGTCCAGCTGGATCCCCGACTGTAGGCCAGGAATGTTGAAGTGGAGGTCGAGCAGCAGGAGTGGATGAGGCCTAGGATTCACTGACCTAGGGATGGTACTCTGGTCCTTCTTGCCCTCCAGGGCGATCAGCAGTAGCTCCCCACACACCCACACTTCCCCCAATACTTCCTGAGCCCTCCCACACCTGATGGCCGTAAGATGGATGATATATTCGCTCCCCAAAGCAGTACTCTTCCTTAATGATGAGTGGAGACCTTTCACAATAAACTATAGGCAGGGGGTGGGGAAAGGGTTAAACAATAATGAGCATTACCCGGAGAGAAAAGGGTTAGACAAGATGCACATTAAAGACACACACACAGTGCTCCCATTTACGTCTCCTTTACTGGAAGTCTGATTCAAGATACAAAGGAATGACTCAATTAGGAAAGTTATTCCCACACTGGGCACCTAGTGCTCTCGCTCTACAATACACATGGAGGGAAGCTATTCCCACACTGGGCACCTAGTGCTCTCACTCTGTACTACAGACACAGTAAGAACCTCTTCCCTTTAAGGGTTGTCTACTGTTCCGCTTCGCAGTAGGTGAGCACAAGGTAAGGAGTAAAGGAGTTCAATGGGAATTTTATAAAGAACCACACATTATTATTACACTCAAAAGAAATTAACAGTAGGCCCACATTAGCAAATAAAAGTCCTATCTAAAGCCGGCTTTTCCCCCAAAACAATAAATGATTGGGGCGCCCCTAGACACTGCTGCCAGCGTTCGTTCAAAGCACCGTTTATCTTCGCCCTTAGAGAGCCTGCGCCACACAGTGAATTGTCTACCGATAACGTTTCAGCACTTGAAGCGCCGCTGTACTTATCCAAAATGACGGGCCTGCTCTCACCACCAACCGTCCGGGTGGTAAGATGGCCGCTGGGTGATCCCGCGATACAGGCAGCGGGGCGGGTAGACGCTGGGCAGGTGAGCTGCTGGGGAAACGGCTTGGAGGGGCTGGAGGAGCGTGCAGTGTAGTGACGTCCTCTGCTGGGCTGAAGAGGTGGGCCGACACGCGGGCTAAACTGTGGTGCTAGCCTAAACAAAGCTAAGCTGTGGGTCGTGGTGAACCCCCCTGCTATGACGCCTATACACAGCTAGCGCAAGGTGGACAATATCTACCACCTGGTCTTCGGCATGCGCTCGTCCGCGAGTGCATTCACAATGTCTCTTTGTGAGAATGTGGTCTGGAGCACAGCCCAATTGCTGAATACACAGGAGAGGAGATAGGAGCGGTTTCAAGGGTTTTAATGAAATGAGCAACACAGGAATTGGGGGGAATAGAACAGGGTTATGTTCTGTCTTGTGGCTGCCGTGGCGGCAGCGAGCGAGCAAGTGGTCCTTGTTCTTGGGAGCTGCTGGGCTGCAGCGGGTGAGCAAGTGTTCCTCTTCGGAGACAGGAAACGTCCAGGCAGGGACGGCGGTCCTTTGGGGCACAGGAGAGAACAGGTTAGAGTAGGCAATACAAAGGATGGAATCCAGCAGAGCTTTTGGCAGAGACGTCGTACCTGGGTAGTGGTAATTAATACCACGACGGCTTCTGGTCAGCGTCGAGGAGTAGAAGTAGGCATTCCATCAGGGGAGGATTGAGTGCAGCTGTGGAGAGTGAGGTGCCTGACCGCGTGTGAATTAGGGGGATGGAGTGCAGCTGGTCAGATGAGGGTAAAGGGAGGGGTGGATGGAGAAGGAGAGAATGAGGAGGAGTGTGTAGTGGGTGGAGAGGGGGATGAAGAGGAGCGTGTGGAGAACATGAGGGGAAAAGGAGGGGGAGTGAAGTATGCCCGTGCTGTGATTATGACAGGACCCCCCCCTCTATGGGCGCCTCCCGGCGGCCCAGGCTTGTCAGGGTGAGCCTGATGAAAGTCCCGGATGAGACCCGGGTCCAGGATCATCGGCCGGGAGATCCAGCTCCGCTCCTCCGGGCCGTAGCCCTCCCAGTCGACCAGGTACTGGAAGCCGCGGCCGCGTCGCGTCGCCGCACGTTCAGCAACTCCTGGACCACGTAGGCCGGGTGGTCGTCTATCACCAGCGGAGGAGGGGGCTCTGGAGCAGGGGGAGACAGGGGACTGGAGACCACCGGTTTGAGCTGGGAGACATGGAAGGAAGGGTGAACGCTCATATGGGGGGGAGCTGGAGCTTGACAACAGAGGGATTTATGAGGGACAGGATCTTGTAGGGCCCCACGAAACGGGGGGTTATTTTCCGTGAGACGGATTTGAGTGGCAGGTCCCGAGATGAGAGCCATACCATCTGACCTGGTACATAGGCGGGAGCCGGGGTCCGGTGGCGGTCGGTGAAGCGCCGGTTCTGGTCCATAGTGCGGAGCAGCGCAGCCCTCGTCTCCTCCCAGATCGTCCTGCAGCGGCGGAGATGGTCTTGCACCGACGGCACAGCGATCTCCTCTTCCTGGGCAGGGAACATTGGGGGTTGGTAGCCCAAAGATGACTCGAAGGGGGACTGACCTGTGGCCGCCGAAGACAGGGAATTGTGGGCGTATTCGACCCACGGCAGGAAGGTGCTCCAGCTGGAGGGGTCCCGGGCTGTCACACAGTGAAGTGCGCATCCCAGGTCCTGGTTGGCCCGCTCCGACTGGCTGTTGGTCTGTGGGTGGAACCCAGAGGAGAGGCTGACCGTGGCCCCCAGAGCCCGACAGAAGGCCCTCCAGACCTGGGATATGAATTGATGGCCCCTGTCGGAGACGATGTCTGCCGGGATCCCATGGAGTCGGAAGACGTGGAGCACCATCAGGTCAGCGATCTCTGCAGCAGAGGGGAGTTTGGGAAGAGCAACGAAGTGCACAGCCTTTGAGAAACGGTCAACAATGGTGAGGATGGCTGTGTTACCATGTGAGAGGGGAAGGCCGGTGACGAAGTCCAGGGCGACGTGCGACCAGGGCCGACCGGGGACAGGGAGCGGACGAAAGAGCCCGGCGGGCGGTCGATGGGAGGCCTTCGCACGAGCACAGACGGTGCACGCCAGGACGAAAGCGCGGGTGTCCTCTCTCATGGTGACCCACCAGAAGTGCCTCTTCAGCAGGGATAGTGTCTGGTCGATCCCAGGGTGGCACGCGAACCGGGAAGCGTGAACCCACTCGAGCACCTGGGAGCGGACAAGGTCAGGGACAAAAAGCCGGTTAAGTGGACCGTTACCTGGGTCACGCTGTGCCTCCCTGACGATGGACTGGATCTCCCAGGTGGCGGTGGCCACCAGACAGGATGTGGAGAGGATGGTGTCGGGGTGTGTGGGACCCTCCTCGGGGACGAACTGCCGGGAGAGGGCGTCTGGCTTGGTGTTCTTGGAACCAGGCCGGTAGGTCAGGGTAAAATTAAACCTGGCGAAGAACAGCGCCCAGCAAGCCTGGCGAGAGTTCAGGCGCTTGGCCGTTGAGACGTACGCGAGGTTCTTGTGGTCCGTCCAAACCAGGAAGGGGACCTCCGATCCCTCCAGCCAGTGCCTCCATTCCTCCAGGGCTAGCTTGACCGCCAGGAGCTCCAGGTTCCCAATGTCGTAGTTGACCTCGGCTGGTGTTAGGCGGTGTGAGAAGAAGGCGCAGGGGTGCAGCTTCTGGTCGGTAGCGGAGCGTTGGGAAAGAACCGCCCCCACTCCGGTGCAGGAGGCGTCCACCTCCACCACGAACTGGCGGGACGTGTCCGGCTGGACGAGGATGGGAGCGGTAGTGAAGCGCCGGCGCAGCTCGGCGAAGGTGGAGTCCACTGCGTCGGACCAGACGAAGGGCACGGAAGGCGAGGTGAGTTGGGTGAGGGGCGCCGCGACCAGGCTGTAGTCCCTGATGAAGCGCCGATAAAAGTTGGCAAACCCCAGGAAGCGTTGGAGCTGTTTGACGTTGGTGGGACGGGACCAGTCAGACATCGTTCTGATCTTCTCGGGGTCCGCCCGGATCTTGCCGCCCTCAATGATGTAGCCGAGGAAGCCGATGGAGGAGACGTGGAACTCACACTTCTCCGCCTTGACGAACAGCTTGTTCTCCAGAAGACGCTGGAGGACCCGGCGGACGTGCTGGACATGCTCCTCCATGGAGCGGGAGAAGATCAGAATGTCGTCTAAGTAGACGAAAACGGAGCGGTGGAGTACGTCACGGAGAACGTCATTGACGAGGGCCTGGAAGACAGCAGGGGCGTTGGTCAGTCCAAAGGGTATTACCTTGTACTCGAAGTGGCCGAGTGGTGTCTTGAATGCCGTCTTCCACTCGTCTCCCTCCCGCATGCGGACAAGGTGATAGGTGTTCCTGAGGTCCAGTTTTGCGAAAATGGTGGCACCTTGCAGGGGCTCAAAAGCAGAGTCGATTAAAGGCAGGGAGTACTTGTTTTTTACCGTGATGTTGTTGAGGCCCCGGTAGTCGATACAGGGGCGAAGGGAACGATCCTTCATGGAAACGAAGAAGAATCCTGCGCCGACAGGAGAGGAGGAGGGGGTGATTATGCCCGAGGCCAAGGATTCGTGGACGTACTTCTCCATTGATTCTCTCTCTGGGCGTGAGAGGTTGAACAGGCGACTAGCGGGGAGTGGCGCTCCGGGGAGTAAATCAATGGCACAGTGATATTGGCGATGAGGAGGCAGAGAGCCTGTTGTTTGCTAAAAAACACTTTTAAATCATGGTAGGCAGGCGGAATTGCAGACAGATCAATGTTCTCATTGGGGGGGTGCGAACCGGCGCCCTCTAGTGGCGGCCGAGCCGATTGCAGACATGCGACGTGACAGTGGGCGCTCCAGCTGGTCACCAGGCCGGTAGGCCAATTGATAACGGGATTGTGTAACTTGAGCCAAGGCATGCCCAGGACAATGGGATTGTGGGGAGAGTTGGTACCGTGAAACCGAATATTCTCGCTGTGATTCCCGGATAGCAGAAGGCGGAGGGGTACGGTGTGGCGAGTAATCCGCGTGAGAAGTTTCCCGTTTAACCCCCGGGCGTCACAGGGTATCGGCAAGGCGTCAGTAGCGATGTTGTAACGGGAGACTACTCCGGCGTCTATGAGGTTATTGTCGGCCCCTGAGTCAACCAGGGCGGATAACGGGAGTGATTGGTTATTCAGACACAGCGTGGCGCAGAATAGCATGTTTGGGCCGGAGCTGGGAGCGATATCAAGGCTCGAACATACGCCCAGCGCTACTGTTGAGCCCTGTCGTTTGGGCGAAGCGGGCATGAGGCAACGGAGTGACCTGTTTGGCCACAGTACAGGCATGCTCCTGTGGCGAGCCTGTGTCGGCGTTTGCTGGGGGGAGACTTGAGCGGTCGAGATCCATGGGCTCGGAGGAACTATTTTCTTCAGCGCGGGCGGCGCGACGAGGCGGACCGGGTATAGGCGAACGAGCGGTGCTAGCTTTCTCTCGACGACGTTCCCGAAGACGCATGTCCAGTTCCCTGGCCAAATGGATTAGCTCGCTCAGGGAGGTGGGTCTTTCTTTGGACGCAAGCTCGTCTTTTATAGCGTCGCTCAAGCCTTGGCGGAATGCTCCTCGCAACGGTGTGTCCCCCCAGTCGGAGCCGGCGGCGAGGATGTGGAACTCGATAGCGTATTCGCTTACACTGCGACTTCCCTGGCGGATCGAAAACAAGCCGGAGGCCCCCTCTGAGCCATCTGGAGGGTGGTCAAACACTTTACGCATGTCGTCGACGTACTCGGAGTACGAATTGCAGAGGAAGGAATTATTAAAGTGGAGAGCGGTGGCCCATTTCAACACCGCGCCTGTGAGCAGAACCGACAGGTAAGCTACCTTAGACCTATCGCTGTGAAACGTGTAAGGTTGCTGTTCGAACACCAATGAGCACTGAAATAAAAACGCACGGCATTTGGAGACGCTTCCGTCATAACGCTCTGGTACGGGGACAGGGGGTTCTCTATGCGGGGGACTCGGTGCAGCGGGGGAAGCGGCTGGTAGGGCCTGCTGTGCCAAGTGTGCCTCGATACGGAGATATTGTGTTTTTCGCTCAACGGAGTCGAGGGCGAGATCGGCCAGCTGCGCCGTGACGGCGTCTAGGGAGTGAGCGAGTTGGTCGACCCGGGCGGTCTGGCCGTTGATGATACTCACAGACTGCTTCTGAAACTTCTTCCATTCCTCGGTCTCGTGTACAGCTGGTGCTGTCATCATGGTCGTGGTATTCTGTGAGAATGTGGTCTGGAGCACAGCCCAATTACTGAATACACAGGAGAGGAGATAGGAGCGGTTTCAAGGGTTTTAATGAAATGAGCAACACAGGAATTGGGGGGAATAGAACAGGGTTATGTTCTGTCTTGTGGCTGCTGTGGCGGCAGCGAGCGAGCAAGTGGTCCTTGTTCTTGTCTTGGGAGCTACTGGGCTGCAGCGGGTTAGCAAGTGTTCCTCTTCGGGGACAGGAAACGTCCAGGCAGGGACGCCGGTCCTTTTGGGCACAGGAGAGAACAGGTTAGAGTAGGCAATACAAAGGATGGAATCCAGCAGAGCTTTTGGCAGAGACGTCATACCTGGGTAGTGGTAATTAATACCACGACGGCTTCTGGTCAGCGTCGAGGAGTAGAAGTAGGCATTCCATCAGGGGAGGTTTGAGTGCAGCTGTGAAGAGTGAGGTGCCTGACCGCGTGTGAATTAGGGGGATGGAGTGCAGCTGGGCGTATGAGGGTAAAGGGAGGGGTGGATGGAGAAGGAGAGGATGAGGAGGAGTGTGTAGTGGGTGGAGAGGGGGATGAAGAGGAGCGTGTGGAGAACGTGAGGGGAAAAGGAGGGGGAGTGAAGTATGCCCGTGCTGTGATTATGACACTCTTCCGCATTAGCCAAACGCTAAGCTATCGCATACTTCTAGAATAACCCGTTGTGTAACTGAGTTTATCTCTCCCGTGCTGAATCTCCGGAGCTCCAGTCCAGTACGTCTTCCTACCTCTGTGGAAAACGATGAAGAGGAAGCCCCTCCCTTGGCACCGCGCTCTGAGCCCGTACTTCTTCACCTGTGCCTCCCTGCCCAGCGTGACCACCAGCGCCCCTGGCGGCACCTGTATCCTGTCCCACTATGAAGCGTCAATGTTAGGATAGGGAGAATCAAAGAGAGCAGCAAGTTAAGTGTCAATGTCGGGGTAGGGATGATCAAGAGCGGTCAGCCGGTTACACAACGTCCTCGTGAACACAGGGAATGCAAAAGATTAGCGTTAGCGTTTCGTGGCTGGCCTGCCACGAAATCTCCTTGTCAACTTTTACCATTGTGCGGTTGAGAGTGTGCTGACCTGTCTGTGTGGTTCTCCAGCTGCACAAAGGCAGAGCAAGAGGCTCTACAGAGGGTGGTGAAGGCGGCAGGCAGGATCGTCGGGACTCCTCTACCAAACATCACCTCCGTCTTCACCTCCCGCTGCCTCCACCGCTCCAAATGTATCATCAAGGACCAGTCGCACCCAGCACATCACATCTTCCAACTCCTTCCCTCAGGAAGGAGATACCGGTCCATACATGTCAAGAGTACAAGATTTAAGAACAGCTTTTTCCCCCAAGCAGTTAGACTGTTAAATACTCATTGACTGTCCCCTCACATGCACCATGCACTTACCACTGCACTTGATAATCTCTGATTACCACCCATTATGCACTTTATTATTTAAAATATTCTGTTATGTACAGTGTTATACGTGTTATAACTTATGTGTTCATGTATGTATATGTACTACGGTCTGTGGGAGCTCCCCTGAAATGTCGTTGTATACTGTGCAATGACAATTAAAAGTCTATTCTATTCTTCTATTCTAGACACCTTGAGTAATAGTCATACATTTTCGGGTGTCTACAATTGCTTGCAAAATTATTAAAAAAAAATTTACTTAAAATATGCAGCATACGGTTTTCATTTGGAGGAATAGGTTTATTGTGTATCTGTGATTAATTAAAAGGAATGTCCTGTTCAGCGAGCCCGACTGGAGGCCCACATTGTTTACATAAAGTAATCCCTTTGAAGTTTATTAGGCTTCTAACTGGCTGCATTTCTTTGATCCCTTGTGGGAGAGAGTTTGTCTAATTGTAAGGGTAAAGTACAGGCGCTCTTCCCAATGCTGTTTATGAAGCCCTGTCTTGAGAGCAGAATCTGTAATAGGGTCACAGGCTGCATCTGTTTTCATGTCATAAATGTCTTTATTTGAGATATTATTAGATATATTATAGACTGTTTCAAAGTTAGAACAATAACCTTATAAAAGGACCCAAGTTTATTTCCTGTTGCAATGTTAGCTAATTAGCTAATGCAATGTTTGCTAATGCAATAGACAGGAAATAATTTGGGTCCAAACTGTTCCCTAGCAACAGAATTTCAGTGAAATCATCTATATTGTTTGTTTGTTCCAGCGCCTATATTTCCAATAAGAAGAGTAGACACAAATATGCAGAGTTTGGTGATGGTAATGATTCCCCATCAATTATCAGTCAATACACTGTAAGAACCTCCATTTGTTTTATTACAAAGTTACAAACAGTATTTGACAGTTTGAACTTCCAGGTTGCCCATCACAGCGCCGTGATCTAGGGTGCGGTAGTCATGCTGATCCGCCCTGTCTGGCTATTTTTGGGCGGAAGGACACCATTTTCTGACACCATATTTGGAAGACCCATCACCACCATCACAGCAAGTATTAGTCTGCAGGTCTTAGAGGAACTATATAAATGGCTCCCAATAGCCGCCTCAGGTTTTTTAGTAGGTTTTCCCAGAGCGTCCGGTCAAAGAATAAATTTCTCCGGGGAATCTGCGCTTGTTTGTGCATTTCGAAACGACTGTGTAAGTACTGTTTATACTAATTTGTTGGACTTATTATAGCATTCGTTAACGTTTATGACCGTCTATAGTGTTTGTAAGATGTTTTTCCAGAGATTCTGGTCATATTTTCTACTCAAAAAGCTTGTTTTCAAAAGTACCGCTGTGTACTAATATTTTCACCCGGGCTGCCGTGCGTTAGCTGCTGAGCTAACGCGTGACACAATTGACATATTTATTTCGCAAATGCAGTGTTTTCAAATAGCCACATTGCTGTATTTAGTGTATTCATTAGTGGGTCATATTCGTATATGTAACATATTTCATTTTATCAACCTAGAATTGACAACAAGGCCTAGCTGCTGGACGCTAGCTCCCATGCTAGCGTTGGCTAACAACATCAGCTGAGAGCCAGGGAGAGCCATGAAGACCCACGCTACTACTCTACCCAGGAAAGATGCTCAGAGTGTATGGAGGAAGACAAGGCTCTATGAAGAGAATGGGGTAAGTTTGAAGATTTTTTTTAACACAGACATGAACGTTTTATAATTACCATCACAATATGTAAAAAAAATATATATATATTTTTTTATCTAATCTAGTTTCATTAATGAATTCATAACTTTTGAACAATAGATGCTATTTCTAATCTGTCAGCTGTTCTATATTGCCAACAAGATGGGAAGGGGTTTGCCAATTCATCACCTGTTCATTGTGCCACCCTACTGGGTGTAGACTACCACATGCTGCACTACTGTCGGTCTGGGGAGGGTGTAGACTACCACATCCTGCATTACTGTTGGTCTGGGGAGTGTGTAGACTACCACATGCTGCACTACTGTCGGTCTGGGGATGGTGTGTAGACTACCACATCTTGCATTACTGTTGGTCTGGGGAGGGTGTAGACTACCACATGCTGCATTACTGTCGGTCTGGGGAGGGTGTAGATGACCACATGCTGCCCTACTGTCTATCTGGGGAGGCTGTAGACGACCACATGCTGCCCTACTGTCGGTCTGGGGAGGGTGTAGACGACCACTTGCTGCCCTAATGTCGGTCTGGGGAGGGTGTAGACAACCACATGCCTCCTTCGATACGTGTGGAGTCGCCAGCTGCTTTTTTTCACTTGACAGCCAGAGGTCTGAGCGTAACCGTACCTACATCTCCACCAGATCAGCCGACGAATGGCGTCTCAACGCTTTCTATTCATTTCCTATGGAGAGCAGGAGATGCGAGCCCGCAGTGCATTGAGGTAGCTCTGCGGTGAGGTTGAGGTGTGTTCACCGGTCTTCATTTGCACAAAGTAAAAACTTTCCAACTTTAGGCAAATGAAAAAATCTGGTGCATTCCAAAATAGCATTTTTTCTGATTGGTTGAAATGGGAAGAGAGTCTGTTGCTAGGGGTGGCCCATCAAACGGACAGTTGAGTGGAGCACTGCGGCCCCCTAGCCTCCTCCCCGGATCTGGATACCTCTCTCCACACTATGTTAGCACTGTGCTAGTGAGAGCACTCCACTGAACCTATTATCATTCCACTATAGGGGGGAAAATGGCTTGAATGGCGATGTTTGTATTTCTTTAAACCAATCGCAATCACCCTGAGCAGCGCTAAGCCCAGGATGCAGCAACGGTGCCCTTGCAAAATAGTGTCACTGATCGCGGAAGGGGAGGAGAATTCCGACCCTCAGTCTCATGGAACCGATCCAGACTAAAATGTACGGTAACGCGTGTGGAGGTTCATGCTATTTCCCACAGATCCCCTCTGATCCCTGCTGAAGAGGAACCCCGACCAACTAGTAGGAGTCGTTAATGCAATGACCAGGACTTGTACCCTCACCGGCTTCCCACCTGCGAACACTGATAATTGCATTCAGTAGTGAACGTCTGACCAAGCTGGAAGTACCGCTGTCTGGGATTGAACCCGGGTCTCTGCGGTGGTAAACGACTGCTTTTACCTCTACACTACCCACTACTACACACTACCCAGACGCCCACACCACCTGGCTTTGAATAGAATGCATAGAATGCATAAAAGCATGTATTCCTGAATACAGTATCTAACTATTAACTGCCCAATAACAGGACTAAAACACATGCAAATGATTTGATAGCTACCATGACTAGCTTTAAACATCACTAATTCAACTGTGAAAATCTTAACAAAGCAGTACTCCAAGGCACTGAAGCCCACATTAAATAGATGTATTGTATGTATAGGATTTTAATTGTTTGATTGAACAAGTATATAGCTTGGGGGGTGTACAAATATTCATATGATGCCTGAAGATTAGCAACAGTTGGATGTTGTCCAATTCTGGAGCCATGTGATTGCAGCACCCCTGTACTCTCTGGTCTTATCTTAATCTCAGACATGGACATTCTTACACCCAGCTCGAGTCCCCTTCTGATTTCCCCCAGTAAAGTCATTAGATTCAATTTGGTTTCGTAAACGACTCCTCGGTACCGTGGCTCCCATTCAAAACAGCCTGCGTTTTAATTACCGTTAATTACGATTTGCATAAAGCTTTTTAGCAAACGGCTCCTGAAGCGCGTGTAATAATTATACATGTAAATTAATACTAAGCTGATAAAGGCCTGAGTGTGAGAGTGTGCAGGAAGGGCTTGCCTTTAAAAATCCATCAGATAAGTGAAAGTTAAGAAAAGAAAGGACAAATACATGCGCTTCGGTTTTTGGTGGAGGAACGTCTGAAATTAACCGATTTTCTGAAATCTTCCATTGCTTGAAGTATCCACGGGATTATTGTTTACACATGTTGCAAATTATATCAATTACTGTTGTAATTCAGTTTTACCATATTATCACATCTCATGCAACCCTTGTGTTTGGATTGTTTATATAATCGTTTTTCTTCGGGGGAGATGGCGGTGACAGTGCGGCCATATCCGTTGTGTCCTGCTTTACCTTTCCTCTCCCACAATGCACAGCGGTGTTTACCTTTCAAGGCCTCCTCTATCGCACCGCTCTCTCCTCTCCTTCACCCGTGCCCTACTCCTTTCCAAGGCTAAACGGTAATGGGTATTTCATGACATTTGCATAATATGTTGGCCTCAAAATAGGCCTTCAATTTAGCTCTTCCTGTACTGCTTTAGTTTGCTGCCGGCAATACAGAATGCGGAATTTTACTTGTACCAATCATAAAGAACCTTTGAAGAGTAAAGATACATTTTCTTTCATTATATATAACCAAATATTAAATATTAACAAAAAAAATATGAAATTGTAACATTTGCATTTTGCAGATTGTATTTTCCCCCTGCCTTGTCAGTTATTAAAAGAGTATGGGGAGATCCTGACGGATGCTCAAGGAATTAGAAAAGGCAGGGCTTTTCATTTGCACCTGTAGGCTACAAACTCAGAGAGACGACCCAAACCTCATGGGTCCAGGTATGCTATACAGTATATTAATTAGAAAAAAAAACCACATGCATATTTCATATAGACAGGCATGTGTTTTTCCAACACATGTGTGAACAGACCCACATGTACAGTACAATGCTTTTAGACATTGGTCTATGGCAGCTGACCAAGCAGAAAGATCTCACCAAACACATGAGGGAGATGGGCTGGTTATAGCTCAGCTGCAATAATCAACAGCTGGTCCTTCTTTTCTGCATGCAATCAAAGTGCAGAGAGGTACTGTACAATTGTAGTGACTTGTTCCTATCCAATTGTACTATGGAAGTCAATGGAGAAATCGGACAGGAAAAAGTCACTGACATTGCGCCTATCTGTACTTTTCACTTCTAGTGACAGGAGGTTGATGATTTATATTTTCTTTGAAAATAACATTTGGTGATCAATGATATAATACCATGATATATTCTGACGGAGACACCTCTGTACAAAAATCCTTTGAAGTCCCATTCAAATGTATTCGCCCAGGGCGGCATATAAGCTAGGAACACCACTGCATTGATCGAAAAGGTTTTCAAAACAAATATTAAATATGACAACTTTATTTAATAAATGTATCTAATTACCTTTGTTCCCCTAAAATGAGTTGGCACTCTCAAATGAAAGCTTTAAAAGTCAACATCTTTACCTGATACTCATAAATTATATATATATATACACAGTATATTACACTCAAGAAGAATATTTAACGGTGTGGAGCTTAATGTTGGAGTAATCATACCACAAATCCATCAAAAAATATTTGTCTTTGACATAGAAGCTATTGAAGATGATACATAATCTCAAATGTGTTATTTAATTATATGTTAACTAAGATAGAATATTCAGGCTTAAATATCTGTTATAGATTTGGAAACGTCTCATCTGTTATTGCCACCTGTTGTTTAATGTAGAAGGTGAGGCGCAGAGCCTTATTTATACGAGCATCTGTCTGGGTTTTATGAAATGCAGTTGATGGAGATCCTCTACAAACCAACCCGTAGTAGATGTCGCTAATCAATTAGCTGGTAATCAAACAAACGTTAATTATTCCTGTTAAAATATTGATTCAACATGAATATGAGGGCTACATTATGGGATGCAGAATGTTTATTTTGAGCCATCGGCTATTGACTGATGTGCTTCATTGTGTCCCGTCACAAATCCTTTACAACTACATCACAGGGCTCTCCCATCTTTTTAGTTTGTGTTTTCTTGAGCAACTAGCACACCTCAATTTAGTACGGTATCTTTCCCTCACATGGTGTCTATACTTCATTGCCTCTGCTATTGATCACACGTGACCTGGGTAGTAGCACCATTAGGCTACATTAACTTGTAAGCAGAGCTGTGGCCTCTCCATCACCAGCCAGTCACCACCTCTAATAGGAAGTAGTTCTCACTCTCGTCTTCATCGGCTGTGTGTCTGTGCCAAATGCTGTAGTTAAGAGGTGACACTAAATAAATTGGGCTCTACTGAGATAACCATCTCTGAAAACTGAAATCACACTTGATGGCAGTCATTAGCTAGGCTCATTTGCCAAATAGATCATGCTGTCACTATTTTGGCTCAGTGAACCTATTAAATGTCGTCATTGAGGGGTATTTGAAGGCACCGCTAATAACCTATTTTCTACGCATGTTTCTGTGTTGGTATTTTCAGCTTCCACATGCATAGTAACGTATGTGAGCCATGTGTAACTTTGGCTACATGCCACATTATGCTTTGTGTTTAACGTTAGGTTATAACTATAACCAAGTTCTGTTAGTAATGGTGACGCTCGGCGTCACTCACGCACTGCACCTCGCTTGTGCACGCGCACTGAATAGAATTCCACAATGTACCTTTATCCCAATATTCGTCTGACCACACCCCTCATCAGCTTACCTTCATAAGCAGGTGTGTGGCCACCTACTCGCCTCCTTCCCAAGCTTTCACCACAAGGTGAGATCAAGGGCTGCAGCGGCGTCGGACGCCGAGCGTCACCATTACTAACAGAACTTGGTTATAGTTATAACCTAACGTTCTGTATCGAAACGGCTCTCGCTCGGCGTCACTCACGCACAAGGGAGGCCGAGCGAGAGCCATCGGCCGACAAATACACCCCGCTGAGGCCCCCCACAACCATCAGATCAGGGAGGACGAGCCCCCCCGACCCCCCCTAATGGAGGGCACCCCCCCTATTGGGGGATCACGGGAGAGCGACGGACCCGACCGTGCGAAGAGGCACTCAAGCAACTCAACGCACAGGGTGAGCAGACCGTGGCCTTACCCCACGACTACCCACACGCACAACCCGCATGCCACCCGGGAACGAACGGAAGGAACGACCTCGTTACTGCCCCCAGAAATCACGGGGTCAAGAGCAAACCCAACCCCGTGGCAAGGCCGTAGCAGCGGAGCGCGAAGGAAGACCCAGACCCACCAAAGGGACTGGACCCCCTGGAAACGGGGGCCCGGAGAAGTCCATCATCAATAAAATAATCTTTATTTTTTTTTATTTTTTTTAAAGCAATTTCACCCCCGGCCACCAGGGGGTGCAATGCACCCCCTGCACCCCCATAAACTCCGCCCATGGGTCAGACGAATATTGGGATAAAGGTACATTGTGGAATTTTATTCAGTGCGCGTGCACAAGCGAGGTGCAGTGCGTGAGTGACGCCGAGCGAGAGCCATTACGATACAGAACTTGTGCTTTGGTCCTTCAGGATCTTCACCATGGAGGTGAACACAGGACTGTGTTGTGATTGAGAACTTACCTGATAACAGAACTACATGGCTCACTCAGAGTGTTAGAGGCTAACTCAGAGTTCAGACCCAGTGTCTCTACCTGAAAACAACAACAATAACAACAACAACTTGCTGTCCTTCATCATTCTGTTCTCCTGGAACTTCTTCTGGGGACTTGAAGTCATTTGGGCACAAATGCCAGCGGTGTAGCCACGGGTATGGCAACAAGATGCCATTTGAAGACTGTCTCAATGGATGAATGCTAAGAACGTCTGACATTAAGAGCCTCCTCAGAATCCCTCCTCCTGGATGACTCCCATATCTTCCTTTAGCCTTGCACTGTACTTAAAGCTACTGCTGTGACATACCTGATAGATGACAGGGCTCTGAGGGGCAGGGTACTGCGTGGGGCTGACATCCTTGCGCCCCTCTTTGGCCCCTTGTCCCACGTCCCTGTTATAGTGACAGACACTGTCAGAGGAGGAGCCTGCGACCTTTTCTTAACTAATGGCTCTTTCATCATCCCCCACACCGCCAGCCCGAGCCCCCCTGTTTATTGCTCTTTATTTTAAATTAAATCCAGAGCGGCGCACATCCATCATGGTCGCCCATGACCTTTACTGGAGGTGATGACTTGGCCCTGAAGAAGGCACAGTGTTCAGGTTTAAAGGGGCCAAGCTCACCCGGAGAGACAGTCTCTCTGGACCATGTCTGGCCTCCCCCGGGACACGTAACATGAAACCCCCAATTACCTCTGAAGGAAGTGACTTATATATATTTGCAACTACTGTATACTGTACCACTGCCATTTACAGACATGTGTTTAAGTTCAATGGAATATTGTAATGATAAGGGGACCCTGTTATAGCTGGTGCTGGCCAACTCATATGCCTGGACATAAGAATGGTACCTATATAATGTTAGTGGACACATTGTGTCCTACAGAATGTCCTACTACAGTAGGTCCTTGAAGGGTTCATGTAATCTTTGTCAATCTGACAGTGAGGCCCTCGCTGAATAACAAGTGCTCATGCGTGAACTTGGGTCTTACCTGAAACAAAGAGGGTGCCGCGGGAATATTATTACCCCTCCCCCTACTGTATCTCCTATTACTCCACCATGATAAAACAATATATGCAAGGAGGGAATGTGTTTCCCATTGAATTTTCCATGGCTGATATTATCTGCTCTCCAGGCTTTCTCTGTATAATGGAGAGGCTTGGAGGGGGCTGCTCCCTCACTCCACCACACCTTCCCTCAGTAAGACCCCACTAATTCTCTACAATCCATCAGAACCTCTAATACTTTGTCTTGCTGTATATTGTAATCTGTAGATCAGCTCGGAGCAATGGGTCCCATTCATGTGGCGTATAAGGGGGGGGAGGCCTAATGAATGGCTGACATAGTGATGTAATTATCTGTAATAGTGAGCTGGGGTTTCTTTTTCAGATCCTTACAGGCATCACACCATGTGTTTTCCCATCTTTTCAAGAGTAATCGCTTGAGTCCCATCCTTGGATCGATGCCAATTTTCATTTCAGCAGAGAGTTGGAGAACTGGGATCCATTTTTTCTCCAATTGATTTACATTTTCATCCCATCCATGCGCAAATTCTAAAAGCCGAGTATTCTCTGAAATCGTGCGGCAAAGTGCTTTTCTATGATACCTTTTATGCAAATTGCATCTGAAAGGAAATGGGAAAATGACATTACCTGCGTTGAGTGGAATTTAATGTTGAGTCTGGAGCTGATGATTTTACCTTGGTGGAATAGCGGATGATGAGATTCAGCCAAAAGGGCCACTTTACTGTGCTTCTGGGGGTAGTGGGGCGGAGCTATTCCTGTAATTGGGATACTACTAGAATGTAGAATGGAGAGTAATACGATGATTGACAGTTGGCTGTTGGCTGTTGGCTATATGTAATCATCCCAGTAATTTGCTTGGTACTGGTGAATTCTGCTTTATCAATCAAACCCCACCAGTTTAACCTCTTAAACATCGGACAGCCCAGATACGCTCGCGCACGTCGTGCACTGGCGATTTTACCACTGGGGCAACAGGGGCACGTGCCCCCCCTGAAATCTCAGGTGCCCCTGAGGTGCCACCCCAGTTAAAATTTTTTTTTTTTTATTATAATTTCTTTTGTAATAATTTTTATTATAGTAAAAGTCAGATGTTTTCCTTTTTAAATAGGCTATTTAGCCTATTATTAAACGAAATTAAACAAAAAAAAGTCTTAAAAGAAGTGTATGTTTGATCGCTGATTGGTGTGTGTTTGAATTTGTTATTACGTAATTGGTCACGTTGAGTTGATGGGTAGTCAGAGAGTGACTGCGTGAGTGAGCACGAAAAGTACAATTTATAGAGGGTCCGTCTGTCACCGTCAGGGACGGTAAAATAAAACACAAGGAGATGGACATAAAAAATGGACATACGAAAATGGTGGGGCAGGGGCACCTTCTTCACGGCTTCCTCCAATGCTTCCTCCTCTAACGTTGGAGAAATCAGCACCTCTGAAGAGCTTTCGGTCTGCCAAAAAGCGCCCGGTGCAGGTGCATCTGTTAATGCAGCAGAAGCTAACGTGGCAGGTTAGCCATCATGATCCACACCGTTAAATGATCTCGGGACTGAGCAACGGTCCAAACAAATGGTTTTACAACCATACCCTGCCAGCATTTTCTGCGGTAGGAAACGGTCATTTGTAGCTACTTGGTTCCATAACAGAGACTGGCTTGAGTACAGTGAAAATGCTGATGCAGCTTTTTGTTTCTGCTGCCGGAATTTTTATGCTAGCAGTGCCAGTAGCACCAATCGAAGACTGGATGGTTTGAAGTTGCAAAAGAGTTTTTCAAGACGGAAAAGGAATCACAGCCAATCGAGGAGGGGATCTGGACCACACAAAGTACATTTTATCACACTACCACAAATCTCTCGTGGCAATGCCCAGTGTACTGACTGCGTTCAAGCATGGATTAACTTTCGGCGCCTCCACCGCAATGATCGAGAACTCGTTCTCAATGCTACGGAATGTTTTTTCGGACCACAGACGGACAATGCTTCACAAACGAAAGGCCCAATTGGTTCAGCTGACGTTTGAGAAAGACCTCACGCGAAAATGTACAACTGAGTGGAAGGACAACATCCTGAGGAGGTTCAGTGCCACTCGCCGCCTCCAACTCTTCTAATGGTAAGTCATAATATTTAATTTAAGCCAGCCTTGGCCCTTATTATTATTAAGAATACTTTGACTTGTTAAGCCCAGTCTCTGGCTATTATTATTAAGAATACTTTGACTTGTTAAGCCCAGCCTCAGGCTATTATTATTAAGAATACTTTGACTTGTTAAGCCCAGCCTCGGGCTATTATTATTATTAAGAATACTTTTGACTTGTTAAGCCCAGCCTCGGGCTATTGTTATTAAGAATACTTTGACTTGTTAAGCCCAGCCTCGGGCTATTGTTATTAAGAATACTTTGACTTGTTAAGCCCAGCCTCATATATTTATTATATGGCTATCATATATTTATTGATGGCAATGGTGATAGTTGTACTGTACCTACTTAAATATGTGTAGGCTTGTCACTTGTGGTTTCGTTTCGCCGATGCTCTGACACGGTGCACAGTAGGCTACTCAGTGTGTGTGTGCGCGAGTGTGTTTGTGTGAGAGAGAGAGAGAGAGAGAGAGAGAGAGAGAGAGAGAGAGAGAGAGAGAGAGAGAGAGAGAGAGAGAGAGACTGTCTTATCTCTCTTAGCCAGGGCAGTACAGTGCGACATATATATCGCACGTGCTACAGCAACAGCGGTCTGTGCGATGGATGGATTTACTAAAATAGCACTGGTGCGATAGGGATTCGGTTCATATAGATACTCTTATTTTGAAAATCCTGTAGCAGGTCTCATTTCTGCCCACGCGCAGCTCCAGCTAGGCTCCGAAAGCTAGCAACGTTCAGGTGCATATGATACTCTTATTTTGAAAAAACTCTTGTGACAACTCGACGAGTCATATCCGCCCTATCCGTGCTTCTGCAAGGAGCAGCGCGTTGGTCGGTTGGTGCGCACTGCTGCGTTAACACAGCAGTGCGCCTACACGTCCCGAAATAAGTCCGTGGTGTTTTTTTTTTCTCGCAACGGGTCAAATGCATCTACATGCTTTGCACCGTCGCCATTCCTTTATGCGCACATCGCCCGAAATTAACGTTTATGTACCATTACAATCACTACAACGTTAGCAAGCTAACAAGCTAATCCTGATCAGAGGCAGAGGTGCAGAGCCAGCAGACACAGTGTGGACTGGGGAAAGGGAAATGGGGGGGCACTCTCTCCCCTTCCCTGTGTGTGTGCGTGCGTGCGTTTGGAAAGACGATGAAGTCACTAGTCAGGACTCAGGACATGAGTATATTATAGTAAACTGAGGATGGACAGATAATGTTGATATTCAAATATAAACAAGTTTCGAGAGGAGTGGAAGTTTGAAGACAGACTAGACTACAATATGATGCGGGGGTGGTGAGTTGAAACAGTGTGTGTGAATGAATGAATGAAAACTTTATTTAACAGATTGCAGAATGGGTACAGTACAGTACGGCTCAATACACACAATTGTTAAGGGGATGCAGACCAGAGAAAGACGTTTGTCTTGTTTACATCAGGGTCCCCCATTGTGTGTGTGTGTGTCCCAACCGACCCCACTTCTATGTTTCAATAAATTATTTGCATTTAAAACTATTAACGCTGACTCATTCCTTCAGTCCACTCAAAATTATGCTAATATTCCTTATGTTGTTTATGATATTAATTGAAAATAGCATATGAGAGTATCATAGTAATAATAACACATGGCGATATACTAAATGACAGCCAAACATGGCACTGCAACTAAATAACACAAATACAATAGGCACATTTGTGACTGTTACAAATATAACACGTTTTATACTTGTGCTACAAGATTTTGGCCTGTGCTACAAAACTATCAACCTCTGTAGCACCAGTGCTATGTGCAAAAAAAGTTAACGTACAGCCCTGCTCTTAGCACTCATGTTTTGAAATGTGTGTGTTGGTTTGCGGGAAATTCGTTTTCTGAAGCCTATATTTTATGTCACTGTTTGAGTTCTTGAATGGGAATGTATGCCCCCCGCTGTTACCATATGCCCCCCGTTAGATTGGTTCTGGCGCCGACTCTGGTCTGACAGCAGTGGAGGCAATACAATATTATGTATGAAGAACCAATGTGTACCTTGCATTCATGCAAATACTTGAATCCCTTTCATGTCATGGGGCAACTTGATAATTGAGTGCGAAAACACCTGTTTAAAATACTTTTTGTTTGATTTGTAACCAGTTGTATAAATGTAAATAAGCACAGCACTGGTGGCAGTACAATATTTGAAACGATGCATGTACCTTTCACTCACATGCAAATACTTGAATTAATATGAATGAATAATTTCATGCCATGGCCCATGGGGCAACTTGATAAGAGTGATACAATTAATTGAGTTTATTATTAATTGAATTTATTGAGTGACACTTTAAAATACTTGTACAGCACTACAATGGCTAACATGTTTTGGGTTGGTTAGACAGCCCTTGGGTAAACAATTATTGTTGTAATTAGGAATGTCTTTTGTAATGTCTGGCAATATAATAAAAAATTTATATTCAGTTTTTATTTTATTTATTCTATTTGATCTCTATTGTCTTGTCATTATTGTAATAAGTTACTGTCCTGTGATGTCTTATGTATTATTATTATTATTGTGTTGTGTCTTGTGTGAAAAAAGAGACTTGTACAGCAGTGGTGCCAATAAAATATTTTCCATGAACCCCAATGGCTGAAAAGAGTTGTCTGGTCTGCTACACAAATCCATTGTTTATAAAGTCTCATATTATGAAATTTACCTTTTATGCAAATCACATGGACATCACTAGCCCAGTGCTTCCCGCAGGCATGTGCACTCGAAGGACCCACAATTCAAAAAGTGATTTGTATTTTATTTTGTATTTATTTGCTATTGAAATCCTATCAAAATATGCCTAATTATAGATGCAAAACAATGAGTTTTTATGGCAAGGCAAGGCATAGCTGGAACAAAGTGGCCAGCTTGCTTAGCTAGAGCAGAGCCATCTGGTTTCACATTGAGTTTTTAAGCCTCTCTGAGTTTGACAGAGTATGAGAGAAGAGTGTTGTTGTTGTTTGGACTGGAGACGGTGCGATGTGACTTGATGTTTGAAACCACTAAACGAATGGCTGATAAGTTCTGCAAAATCTACAGAAACACATTCTTAGCCATGTGCAAATACTGGGTGAGTCAAACTATATATTTCCCCATCTGTAAGCCTTGCAATAGAACTCACTCAGGTTGTGTGTTTTTTGGGGGGCAAGCATGCTATTGATTTCCCCCCTATTTGCTGTGTGTGTGTGTGTGTGTGTGTGTGTGTGTGTGTGTGTGTGTGTGTGTGTGTGTGTGTGTGTGTGTGTGAGTGTGTGTGTGTGTGTGTTTGTGTGTGCGTGTGCGTGTGCGTGTGCGTGTGTGTGTGTGTGTGTGTGTGTGTGTGTGTGTGTGTGTGTGTGTGTGTGTGTGTGTGTGTGGTGCGTGCGTCCGTGCGTGCGTGCGTGTGTGCACAAGTTATTGGGAGAGAAACGGAGCGGAACTCGATTCAAGCTTGGTTATTTTTTCACCTGCCAAGGCTGCCATGATGATGTTGATATTGCATACAGTATTTTGTCATAGCCTGCATCCACTGTGATACATGATAAGACCAGTGCTTGTGAACTGTTGGTGTCGTGAGTGTTCAGGCTTGTAAGTGCTCCTGCTGATGACCTATTAATCTTGATAAATTTAAGATTAATAGGTAAGTGTGCCTCTTGTTGGAGTGACTTCTCTATTGCTTGGCAATGTATTGATGAAATTGTTTAATGAAACCCTGTAAGTGCGCTTTGTTGCTGGGGTGCCGACTTCTCTATTGCTCAGCCTATGAGTTATTGATTGCTTTAAGCAACTCATATGTGGTCTGTTGTCGCCACTTATGTCATGCATTTGACCATAATTTAGACATTGAGGGCTCAACCCCGCAAGACAAGCTGCAAAGGAGAGTAAGGGAGAGAGAGAGAGAGAGTGAGAGAGAGAGAGAGAGAGAGAGAGAGAGAGAGAGAGAGAGAGAGAGAGAGAGAGAGAGAGAGAGAGAGAGAGAGAGAGAGAGAAAGAGAGAGGCTGATTAGAATGCCCTGAAGTCCGACAGTTGAATAGTCGTCTTTTGCAGGCTCTAGCGTGCTCATTCTTTAAGCTAGCACTAACCACTACTAACCACATGAATCTATTGGTATCAAGCATGTCATGCTAACTTGTCAGGAAGGGGGCTAAATAATGCTCCAACGGTAAGGAGGAGAAAATGACATGGCCATTTTCAAAGGGGTCCCTTGACCTCTCACTTCAGGAAATCTGAATGAAGAAATCTATGCGCACCCATGAGTCTCCCCCTTAAAGAAATGCCTACTTTATGCTAATCCCATGCAGTTTTGGGAAAGAACCATGCGTTGAAAATGTTTTACACATACAGCACAAATGTGTTATTTTCTGCAAATTTTTTTAATGGTGTATTTACTTGATGACAATGACATACTTAATGCAGTGTTGTAATCGAGTCACTAAATCTCGAGTCCCGAGTCGAGTCTCGAGTCCAAGTCCGAGTCACCAAAGAAGAGCCTGAGTCGAGTCCCGATTACCCTAGTCCGAGTCCGAGTCCAAGTCATCAAGATTGAGTCCATTCCATTCTGGCACTCAAAGAACTGACATACAAACACAAAAAGGTCTACATTAAACATAAAATGACACTGCGGTCACCATTCCAAAGGGAGTTTATTTACTTTGTGACACAATAGCCAAAGAAATGCACTAGCCATCAATAGCTTATGCCAAATGATTAGGGCCTATTACAAAAAAACTAACAAAAAACAACAACTGTATTTATCAATTAACAAGTCCTCATCTGCACCTTCCGAGTCCGAATTCAGTCAATGCTTGAGTCCAAGTCCAAGTCCAAGTCATCAGTGCTCAAGTCCAAGTCGAGTCATGAGTCCTGAAAATCATACCTGGCTATATGTGATTGGTTGATCAGGGATACGATTGGCAAAGCTTAGAAACAGTACAGCACCATTATGCTGTATTTCTCCACTCTATTTCCGTTATCTATTTCTATTATGAAAATAACGAATTGTAGGAATGCGGTAATGATAGGGCAGAAGGAGTCGTGTTCCGATGCAAAAACAAACTATTTTATTACGCCTCTACTGTCGCACAAACAACGCTTTCATTCATCTTTCACTTGTCTCTCTTTAACTACGTCATCCCCCGCTAAGGGTCACGGGAGATGTAGTAAACACCACAATAGGCTAGAATGCCGTGAATTATGACCCAGTAGCCACTACACACGTCCCCCCAGAATTCACAAGAACTGGCCCCAAAAAATTGCCAGGGGCTCTGACGACCCGCCCAAAACTATTCCGGTACCCCTGGGCAGGCACAGGAGACCAAGGCAGTGGTAAAGCAGTAGGCTGACACTTAACAGGCCTCGGACGGCAGGTCCGGGGGTCCGCCGGAGCTAGAGTCGGCATCGGGACTGCCCTACCAGGGGGGCGACCGTGGCGGGGCGGTTGGGCCAACTCAATCGGGCGGTCCAAATCCAGGTGAGCAGGCTTCAGGCGATCCACCGAGATCCGTTCTTCACTCCCCCCCATGTCAATGACAAAGGTCGTATCGCCTACCTTCACAACCCAGTAAGGACCATCGTAGGGTGGCTGTAGGGGGCCTCGATGGGCGTCGCAGCGGATAAACACATACCCCGCTGCTTGCAGATCAGGTGGGACACGCACCTTCGGAACACCGTGGCATGAGGTAGGGATGGGCAAGAAAGACTTGGCCGTGTCTAGCAGAGCATCCCGCTGTTCCAGTGTTGACCAGGAGACAGTAACACAGAGAAGAAAATCCCCTGGGACACGGAGGGGTTGGCCGTATACCAGCTCAGCCGAAGATGAAAGAAGGTCCTCCTTAGGTGCAGTACGGAGTCCCAGCATCACCCAAGGAAGTCTGTCGCCCCAGCTGTCGCCCCGGAGATTGGCCTTAAGAGCGACTTTCATCAACCGGTGAAAGCATTCACGTTGGCCTGTGGATGATAGGCCGTAGTGCGGTGGAGGGAGACACCCAACTGCTGGGTAATGGAAGTCCATAACACGGAAGTGAATTGGGCCCCTTGATCAGAGGAAAGATCAGAGGGAACACCGAACCGGGTGACCCAGGTACTGATGAATGTGCGGGCCACGTCAGCTGTAGTAGTCGCAGTGAGTGGGACAGCCTCCGGCCAACAGGGTGGCACTGTCTACCATCATCAGAAGGTGAGTGTACCCCCTGGAGGGAGGAAGGGGTCCTACCAGATCCACATTGATGTGGTCAAAACGCCTCTCAGGGACTTTGAACTGCTCCAACGGGGCCTTAACATGCCGATGGACCTTCGCGTGTTGGCATGCCATGCAGGTCCTGACTCAACCCCCAATGTCAACCTTCATCCTGGGCCAGACGAATTTCGCCGCCATTAGGCGCTGTGATGGTTTTCTGCCCGGGTGCGAGAGGCCATGGACGGCCTCGAAAACTTAGCAGCGTCGTGCCATCATCAATGAAGGTGACGTCCGCCAACCAGAGGCCAGTAACCGCCGTCCTGCATGCCTGGATGTCTGGGTTTGAAACCTGATCCGCAGCCATACAGGCGTAATCAATGCCCAGGTGGACAACACCGATGGCGGCACGAGAGAGGCAGTCAGCCACGGGGGTTGTCCTTCCCAGCCACATGCCGGATGTCAGTGGTGAACTCAGAGATGAAAGCGAGATGGCGTTGTTGCCTGGCAGACCACGGTTCTGACACCTTCGCCATAGAAAAAATCAGTGAAACAGTGAAAGGGCGAGCCTCCAGCAGGAAACGGAAATGTCTGACTGCCAAGTACAGGGTGAGGAGCTCACGTCAAAGGTGCTGTGCTTTTGTTCGCTGGAACGGAGTTGTCGGCTGAAAAACGCCAGGGGTTGCCAAATGCCATTGACCAACTGCTCGTAAACGGCTCCTACGGCATAATCCGAGGCATCAGTTGTCAACGCCACGGGAGCCTCAGGCACAGGGTGCGTCAGCATGGTTGCGCTCACAAGGGCCTCCTTGGTATCCGAGAACGCCTTTGACATGTTGTCGGACCAGGCAATGGCATGCTTGGGAGTCTTGCCCTTGAGAGCCCCATACAGGGGGCGCATTAGGTGGGCAGCCTGAGGGATAAACTGATGGTAGAAATTCACCATCTCCAGGAACTCCTGCAAGGCCCTAACAGTGGTAGGGCGTGGGAGCTGCAGCACCGCTTCCACCTTTACTGGCAATGTGACCGCCCCAGCAGTAGTGATGTGGTGGCCAAGGAAGTCCATGGCAGGCAGTCCAAACTGACACTTTGCTGGGTTGATGATTAATCCATGCTCTCTAAGGCGACTGAAGAGGAGACGGAGGTGTGTTAGGTGTTCTGCCTTGGATGTGCTGGCTACCAGGATATCGTCTAGGTAGACGAACACGAAAGACAGGTTACGCAGCATGCCGTCCATTAACCTCTGAAAGGTCTGAGCAGCATTTTTGAGGGCAAAAGGCATCCTCAGAAATTCAAAAAGTCCGAATGGGGTTATAACTGCTGTCTTGGGGATGTCCTGAGGGCTAACCGGCACCTGGTGGTATCCTCGCAAACAGATGCGCCAGCTAGGTGGGCTGAAAAATCTTGTATGTGTGGAACCGGGTAACGATCAGGTGTAGTGGCGTCAATAAGGCGCCGGTAGTCACCACACGGACGCCAGCCGCCATTAGCCTTTGGAACGAGATGGAGAGGCGAGGCCCAAGGACTGTCGGAACGACGAATGATGCCCAGTGCCTCCATGGAGGCAAACTCATTCTTAGCGATGGTGAGCTTGTGTGGGTTGAGACGACGAGCCCTAGCATGTACTGGTGGGCCTTCCGTGGAGATGTAATGCACGACTCCATGCTTAGTGGCAGCGGACGAGAAGGTGGGGGTTGTGATGTCCGAGAACTCCAACAGGAGGCGGTAGAAATCATCAGCAGGCGAGACGGCGCTTTGATTGATTGAAAACGTTATTAACAGATTGCAGAATGGGTATAGTACAGTACAGCTCAATACATACAATTGTTAAGGGGATGCAGACCAGAGAAAGACTTTTGTCTTGTTTACATCAGGGTCCCCCATTTTCAATTCATCATAACATATATGACATACACGACATACAGATAAGACAGTACTGCTACATCTATACATTTATGACATACCAGATTTGCAAATACAGTACTGTTTGTGATACAAAAAGAGTCTAGAAAAGAGAGTATATACATTTGATGTAGAAACTGAACATTGGAGGAGGTTGGGTAGGTGGGGTGGGGGGGGGGGTTGTGTGGGTGGGTGGGGGGGGGCTGTACATTGGAGGTGGTTGGGTGGGTGGGGTGGGGGGGTTGGGTAGGAGGGGTGGGTGGGGGACACTGTACAACTGTACAAGCAAAACTGTACATTGGAATATTGACGAAACCATACTTGGTAATTTACTGTACATTGGAGGTAGTTAGGTTAGGACATTTACAGGGGCCAGTTTCGAATTGCAGTCTCCCGTAGGTGTTCTTTGAGAGTGGTTTTGAAAATGGGTAGTGATTCACATTCCTTTACAGCTTTGGGTAGGGCGTTCCACATTGATGTGGCATAATTGCGAAACGTGTTTAGCCAAATCTGGGTTTAACATGATTTGTGGAGCTCCCTCTGGTGTTGTGATTGTGGTATTCACTGACCTTTGGGAAGTATTTTGACATGTACATGGGTACCTTGGTCGTGTAGTGTATCTTGTAGACCAGGCCCATTGCAAGTTGCTGTACTCTGTCGTCTACTCTAAGCCATCCTAGGTTGTCAAAGTGGGCAGGGGTGAGGTGGGTTCTAGGAGTAAGGTCAAGCAACCAGTTTGTTTTGAGATGTTTGTAATTTTGTTTTTAGGGCCTTTGAGGTGCTTTGGTACCATGAGGTGCAAGCATAGTCGTAGTACCCTTGAATGAGTGCTCCTGCCAGAGTCTTCAGGGTATTCTTGTTTACAGAGAGGAGATCCGGTACAAGAATCGAGTTTGTTGGTTGACTTTTTTTATTACCTTGGATGCCATTTTGTCACAGGAAAGATTTGCCTCTAGGATGGAACCTAGGTATGTACTTTCATCTTTCCTTGTGACAATATTGGCACCACTGTAACTGAGAAGCCGTCGGTCTTGCTGAGTTTGTTATTTGATCCGAAGAGAATGGATTCTGTTTTACCCAGGTGTAATGATAGTCTGTTATCAGCGAGCCAGGTGCAGATTCTGCCGAGTTCTGAGCTGAGGGTTTTTTCAACTTGTAACTTGTTCTTGTCAGAGACCAGCAGGGCTGAGTCGTCTGCGAACAAGAACAAGTTGCAGTCACAAGCTGACGACATGTCATTTGCATAAATTAGGAACAGTAGCGGTCCTAGTATGCTTCCTTGTGGAACACCACAGCTCACTGTGAGGGGGGGGGATAGGGTACCGTTTACCTCCACCATCTGTTCCCTCCCCTCAAGGTAGGATTGCATCCAGCTCACTGATAGACTATCAAACAGACACTATCAGCCACTGACTAGCTGGACAGTGTCATTGTGGCTGTGTCACTGCGCTCACATGCCAAGGAGCCGAACGTCTCAGCATTGACGAGCCGGTGATTCCCCACGTCTACCAAGAGACTGTTGGGGCAGAGAAAGTCAGCGCCTAGGAGGGGAGTGGACACCTTGGCCAACACGAAATCCCAGGTGAAACGCTGGTCAGCAAAACATAATGCCACGGTGCGTTTGCCAAATGTAGGGATCGCACTGCCATTGGCAGCTTCAAGGGCGGGGCACCGTCTCGCTGAGTGGAAGTCCTGAGTGGACGCCGGCAGCATGCTCACCTGGGCACCCGTGTCACATAAAAAAAACGTCGGCCGGAGAGTGAGTCGGTGACGTACAGCAAGCCTGCAGGATGGCCAACACTCACGGCTGCTAATGAGTGGCAGCCAGTGCGTTTCCCGACCCACTGTAGTTGCATGGTGGCAGGCACTTCTTAGCTTTGTTCCCAAACTTTGTGTGGTAAAAGCACAACCCCGATCTATCTTCTTGTCTGACTGGAGAAGACAGTAAGCACATTATCCCATAATATTGGCATGTTCCTTTAAACAATGTTCTCCTCTCTTAAAGGATAAAGCCGGTGTAATTATAGATTCTTTCTTTTATTATTGTCAACATACTGTAACCTAGAAAAGACAAAAACCTACAATGCATTTCTCCTACTTATACAAGTATGATACATCTAGTCAACACATGTAGCTCATATACAGAAGTTATAGAACTCCATTGTTGAAAAGAAGGTAAAAACAAGTCACAGAGACACTCTTGCTTTGGTCAGCCTAATTCACGTTGCAATGAACATGGGCATTGTGCTCATTCCTGGACTTGAGTGTAATGCACAATGCGCATGTTCAGGGACTCCGTTTACATCGATAGATTGATAGAGCTTGTTGACTTTTGAAGTATATTTTGTAGTAGGCCAACTATAACGAATGCCCCTGTTTTTCATGGTAATATACAATATTTAAAACTGGTACAGTATGTGTTTGCAAGCTATATGCAATTATGTAGCATACAATAGGAACTTATGGCTTCCTGAGAGCTCCTAAAGAAGAAAGTAGGTAGAGTGTTGAGAGAGAAATGCATCTTAGGTTTATGCCGATAAGAAAAAAGCTAAACTACACCGGCCTTATCCTTTAAATGAAACTCTAGGGCTAAATTCCTAAGGAATTACTCTGAGACAAACTTGAATTTAGGAATGAAATGTCCATTGTTCTGGGATTTCTCTTAGAATCTGGTCACCTGAGAACAGTTCTCAGACTTAAAATGGTTTATGTTCTGTATATGTGTAGCAGCCTGAATATTCTAGTAAGTATTCAGAAGTGCTAACTAACTGTTACTTTCCCTGTGTGTGTATAACGTGTGATAAACAGTGTTCCTTTGGATAGCTCGCCCAGTCTAATAACGAGGTGAGGTGCTACTCTTCTCCGGATTCAGTATGGATCACTAACAATAACATTGAAGCACCTTTTCCCTTTCTGGAGTGGTCCTAGAGTGGGATCAGTGGCGGTTGCCAGCAGGGGGCGAAGTGGCAGTGGTGGCAGGTGGAGCGGAGGAGAGAGGAAAGCAATGAGGAAGAGGGAGTTACCTGGGGGCGAGAGGACCAGGAAGCTCTCTTCGGCAGTGGACTTGACCGTGAACAGTCGCAGTCACAGCGGGCGTGTGCTCAAACGAGCCCCGTTGAAGGAGAGCTGTTGAAGAGCCCCGTCGGAACGAGCAACGGGTGATAAGAAGAGAGCCCCGTTGGAACGAGCAACGGGTGATGAGAAGTACTTGCTAGTTGACGGGTTATCCTAGAAGTACCAGCGATAGTGTGTGAGTAAGCGATACAGAACGAAGGACTAACGTCTAGAGTTAACGGGACTAACGTCTATAGTTAACGGGTTATAGTAGTAAGTGTGCGGTGTATTAGCATGCTGCTAACGGCTCCGTCTGACTCCAGTAGACTACCGGGCGCGCGGCGCTGAAGACCGGTGGTATAGTCAGCCACGTTGCGTTAGTAGTACAACCGATATAGCAGGAGGGTGCATCCAGACCCGAAGCTTAGCTGTGTTTAGGGTAGCAACAGTATTAGCAGTTCGCGCGACAGCAGCAAGCAACAGCCAGCAGTGGACGTCCCCCAGACGTTACAGAGGACGCCTCTTCCCACCAGCAGAGGTCGCCATCACAGCACGCTCCTCCAGCTAACCACTACCCATGCTGTTCGCCCAGCCCGCTGGCTGTGCTAGCGGGATCGCCGACGCCATCTTGTCACCTGGACGAGAGGTGATAAGAGTGGGTCCGCCATCTTGGCTAAGTACGAACGGTACCTTGTGTATCCACATCAACGTCCATTCAAGTGAACGCTAACAACCAGTGTCTAAGGGGTACCCCAAACAATTTAAGCCGGCTTTAGTGTAGGTTTTATTTTGGTAACGTGGGCCCACATTTACTTGGTTTTCTTTTGGTATTTTATTATTCTTGTTATTTGAATTCCCAATGTTTCTCTACTTTATGCCTGGGTCTCCCCTAGTACAAGCGGGGTGTTATTAATGTATTGAGCACGCGGTGCCTATGGTGGGAATAGTTTCCCCTACATTATCAGTGAGAGCACCCGGTGCCATGTATGAATAAATCTGAACTATTATCTGTAACTGATAACCTGCCCAGGCTTCAATACAAAGTAGACCTTATTGGGAGCACTGTGTGTGTGTCTGTTTCTTCCATTTGCTAATCTAACCCCTGGGTAAATATTGTGACTGCATAATTATTTAACCCTTACACCCCATTCACAGAATAGCATTTGAAGGGTCTATACAGGTGGTCAAGGAAGGGTACTGCTTAAAGGGAAGCCCAATAATACTATTGAACTGACAGTCACTGGGTGTGGGAGGGCTGTCGGAGGTACTGGGGGAAGTGAGAGTGTGTGGGGAGCTACTGCTGACCGCCTTGGAAGGCGAGGGAGACCAGAGTACCAGTCCCCAGGTTAGTAAATCCTGGGCCCCATCCACTCCTGCTGCAAGCCCTCCAGAACGACGTTCCGGGCCAAAGACGGGGTTACATATAGGTCCAATTCTATAGTATCCTACTACCCAGTGTCTGTGTACTACTACTCCCACAAGCAGGGATAATCCACCCTTCTACATATGGGCCTATAATGGATAAAGAATGTTTTTAACAAAACCCTTCCAGTATTTATTCTGATTGCTATAGTGTTCTTCTATCTTGTAACAGCTAGTTTTTTTTATGTAGCCTTAGAGAAGTCTAAATATTCACTGGATATTTGCCATTACATTTTGTATCTTTTACTACTAATTTTAAGAGCTTGTTCCAAAATTGCCTTATTTTTACAAGGCCATAGACGCTGATGCTCCGGGATCAGATTTATTGTTGCAAACTGAAGCTAATGAATATGTAGACGAGAGTATAACAAGTTCAATACAGGACTTATTAGCCCTGTGTGTGTCTTAATAATGTTAAAGTTAATGAGGGTGAATACAAGGCTTCAATTCATTATTCAAATAGGAAGCTATCTCCCCTCTCCCTCTCCCCCCTCCCTCTGCTGCGGGGTAACTTCTGCTGAGGGCACAGAGCATGTGTCTGAGCGAGTGAACGTGCGTAATAAAACTGCTACAGAGCCTGCTGTCACACTGAGACATTTTCACATAGGTGTAATTGTGTCAGCCATTATGTCCCACTGCATAGTCATTATAATTTACACATAGGACTACAAGCCATAACTGCCTTTGACGGAAAGATGAACACGATACTTTACTTCAGGGGCCACTAATGTCTAGGTACCTAGGAGCTAATGAAGATCTATATGTTAGCCAAGCAAAGGAACAAATATTATTTAATGCATAGTTAACTTTTAGGTAGAAAATGGGGATTTGATAGTCAAAACGGACAGGGTCACTGTCACTGTCAATCACACCATTCTGATTGACAAGCTAAAAGCAATTGGTTTTGATAGTTTATCAGTGAGCTGGATACAATCCTACCTGGAGGGGAGGGAACAGATGGTGGAAGTAAACGGTACACTATCCCCCCCCCTCACAGTGAGCTGTGGTGTTCCACAAGGAAGCATACTAGGACCGCTACTATTCCTAATTTATGCAAATGACATGTCGTCAGCTTGTGACTGCAACTTGTTCCTGTTTGCGGACGACTCAGCCTTGCTGGTCTCTGACAAGAACAAGTTACAGGTTGAAAAAGCCCTCAGCTCGGAACTAGGCAAAATCTGCATATGGCTCGCCGACAACAAACTATCATTACACATGGGCAAAACAGAGTCCATTCTCTTCGGTTCAAATAACAAACTCAGCAAGACCGACGGCTTCTCGGTTACAGTGGGTGACAATATTATCACAAGGAAAGATGAAATTACCTACCTGGGTTCCATCCTAGAGGCTAATCTTTCCTGTGACAAAATGGCATCCAATGTAATAAAAAAAGTCAACCAACGAACGCGATTCTTGTACCGGATCTCCTCTCTGGTAAACAAGAATACCCTGAAGACTCTAGCAGGAGCACTCATTCAAGGGTACTACTGTACGACTATGCTTGCACCTCATGGTACCAAAGCACCTCAAAGGCACTAAAAAACAAATTACAAACATCTCAAAACAAGCTAGTCAGACTACTACTTGACCTGACTCCTAGAACCCACCTCACCCTGCCCACTTTGACAACCTAGGATGGCTTAGAGTAGACGACAGAGTACAGCAACTTGCAATGGGCCTGGTCTACAAGATACACTACGCGACCAAGGTACCCATGTACATGTCAAAATACTTCCCAAAGGTCAGTGAATACCACGATCACAACACCAGAGGGAGCTCCACAAATCATGTAAAACCCAGATTCGGATCAAACAAGGGACTAAACACGTTTCGCAATTATGCCACATCAATGTGGAACGCCCTGCCGAAAGCTGTGTAAAGGAATGTGAATCACTACCCACCTTCAAAAACACTCTCAAAAAACACCTACGTGAGACTGCAATTCGAAACTGGCCCCTACAAATGTCCTAACCTAGTTGTACAGTAAATGACCAAGTAAGGCTTTGTCAATATTCAAATGTACAGTGTAAAATGTGTGTGTGTCCCCTTCCCACCACCCCCCCCCCCCCCCCCCCCCCCACCTCCAATGTACAGCCCTCACCCAACCCACCCAACCCCACCCCACCCAACCAACCTCCTCCAATGTACAGTTTCTATGCCAAATGTATATACACTCCTTTTCTGGACACTTTTGTATCACAAACAGTACTGTATTTGCAAATCTGATATGTCATAAATGTATAGATGTAGCAGTACTGTCTATCTGTATGTCATGTATGTCATATATGTTATGATGAATTGAAAATGGGGGACCCTGATGTAAACAAGTCGAAAGTCTTTCTCTGGTCTGCATCCCCTTAACAATTGTATGTATTGAGCTGTACTGTACTGTACCCATTCTGCAATCTGTTAATAAACTTTTCAATCAATCAATCAATCAAGTGAAGAAGGCATTGCAGAAGGATTTCTCTGCACTGACTTGAGTAACTGATGTTTGACCAATAGTATGTAATTGTTGGTATCACACTGGCTTACAATAAAAGTAGCAATCACAGCAAATTACATAGAAATCTTAAAGCATGACACAAAGAGGTCCATCTGCAACTGATTACT
>NC_140167.1:37968788-38006288 GCF_963971535.1 Notolepis coatsorum
GCACTACTAAAAACTATAGGGCTGACCTCGACTAGTTGAATAGTCTACTAATCGATCGAAAGGAGCCATAGTCGACTGCCAATCTCTCTGCCGATCTTTTTTGGATCATTCTTTCCAAAAGCAAAGAGGCCTAGAAGCGTGCCTAGTGCTAATAATGGTGTGCATACCAGAGAGGCTAACTGCCTAATAAAATGGGCACAGAGGCACTGAAAGAGGATTTCACCCGTCTAATGAACACACTAGACAAATATCAAAATGTATCCATCAGTGGACCAATTGCATGCTTTCGCAGAGGACAAGAAGCCTTCAGTTGACTCCTTCAGACATTAAGCACCCCCCACAGCCCAAATGGTATGGTCAAGTTTTTAAATTTGTTTTTATTATATCTTTTTTTGCCGACTCCCAGTCTACTATCGGCAAATTTTGGCCAATAAAAGTCGACTATACAAATCCTTAGTCGGGGACAGGCCTACTAAAAACACAGAGACCCTTCCTATAGAGCTGTTATAGAGAGGCAAGCCAGTCTCTATTGTTCCTGGCCCTGATGTTGGCTCTGAAGAATGTATACTCATGCACGTCCTTGTCATTATCTGTGCCCCATAGCTGAATGAGCCCCCTGACAAAGGGCTTTTTGGTGGGATGGATGTGTGTGTGTGACTGAGAGGGTGGGTGTTACTGAATCATTTGTACTTTGAGTGTGTCTCCTGTATATATCTGATCTGGCATGGGGCCAGAACCTTAAGCACTCGCAGGAGGGAGGGAGGCTGAAAGGTCTAAGTGTTTCACCCTATCTCCTCTCCTTGGAGTGGAAAGTCAAGTCGTTTTCTGCTTGCTAGTTTGTATTCCTTCCCGTTAGCCCCGATGACCGGTGGCTGTTGTCTCACCGTCTTTGTGATGAGTGGGCTACTCCCAGTCGGACCACTATATCGTACCACCGGCCTCCCACTTAACCACTTGACAGATATCACCGGCCGCTCTTGCTAACAAATTATTTACAGCCTGCCTTTCATTTAACCTTACCGCTGACACCTTAATGCAATTGTGCAAACATTAAGAATATCTGAACAACCCCCCCCCATTTCCCCCTCCTCCTCTGCGAGGCCAACTGAAACTCCCTGCCATAATAGAGAGTGAATAGAGCACTTGTTCTATGGATTACAGCAGTGGAACATGTTTTTCCTCGCTGCATATTGAGTTTCTGTGGTGAGAAATGGCACTCCGCAAGGCTTTTATGGGTTCTCCACTTGCACTCATTCTGCTAAAGGAACCGTGAGCTCTTCACTGTATGCGGAACGGTGTCTGTTTTTAAGTAGGACCCCGAACCCATTACCCTAACAGGTCCTCATGGGCATGTTTGTGTTGGCTGTCATCTGGGGATCTACCGTATGCGCGGCGTAATGAAGTGAGAGCCGCGGAGTGTGCGCGTAGCGAGAGCAATAAATAAAACTTTGAATGGAAGCGGCCCCGCGCACGTACGTTGATTTACAAAGTGCATCAGGTTTGCATGTAAATGTATATGTTTGAGTATACATTTCATTCTGTTTTAGTTTTTATTGGAGTACGTGATTTTCTCTGTTTGGATATGATAGGTGCCGTGACCAGAGAAAAGAAAGAGCGCCGGTCTCAATTTCAGGACAGTATATGGCGGTGGAGAGCAGTGTGTGGGTGGGTTGGAAGGAATACGAATTGGAGCATAGATTTACAGCCAAGCGGATAAACGCTCCTCGATGGGGCTGATTAGAATATCACAGAGACGGGCCCTGGGTGGGAATTTTGAATCTGCAAACAGTTGTAAGGCCGGGGGGGGGAATACATACTGTAGATGATATACAAACGTGTCAGGCCGAGTGAGCGAGAGAGGAGGGGGAGGGGTCCGAGGGAGAGAGAGAGAGGGAAAGGAGGGAGAAAGGGAGAGAATTGTCAGCTTGATACCGTGTGCTAGTGGGGCTGTAGGCAGGGTGCACTGCGAACCATGGGTAAGCTGGGTGAGCCATCAGCTCCCCTAGGTCAGACATCAGCTCCCCTGAAAACATGATTTGTGAATTTTTGGGGGGTCTCTAAATTACTGAAAATAAATGCTACTTTTGCCATGCATTTCTAATTTTTCTGTAATTTTCTGTATCATCATCGTGTATAATAATAAACTTAGACTATTTTGATGTATGATTAATGATTTGCGCACTAATTCACACACACCGTAATATGGCAACATGCATGCTATTCTTGCAATTACCATTCGAGCGCGGCGGCGCTGCAGCCTGCAGGCACGCATGGCACAAATCAAACTTGACCCACGTTGTAACCTGTGACTTGACAGTGATAGTTTGACAGGTAAATAAGGTCACTCAGGAATGGATAATGTCGAAACGAAAAATGCAACAAGTAAGCCTTTTAACCAATTTTGGTTTCACGAAGAAAGTGAAGCAGCCAATCGACTTGACAGAGCAGCAGGAGGCGGGATCATCTACAGGCGACGCCGTTACACCTGCTGCTGCGGTGGGGACTATTATGTCTCTGACAACGCCCGGTGACCGTGCCGGCGCCTGCGGTCGTATCAGAACACAGGATAGGCAGAGAGAAGAAGCTGGAGATGGGGGTAATTTGGGTAACAGCTCGACAGAAGAAGAAGATGAAGATGCTGAAGATAACCACCCCACCACCACCACCTCCTCCGAGTCCTCTCAGACTCTCCCGCCAGCGGCAGGGAGGGGCAGCCCGGGCAGGGTTGGAAGAGGAGGAGGGGCTGGTGCTGCTGCCGGCTGGAGAGAGTGGAAGATCCGTTGCCCATGGCTGTTCCCTAAGGATGGAAGCTTGGGTTGGCCGGACCACAACAACAACAACAAGTGAGTCCATTACAATATGTGTTCTGTAGACTGTAGTTACTGAAACTGATTGAATATATGACAAGATTCAAGAGGTTTATTTGTCACATACATACATACACAAGGCCTACTACAGGCTACAGCATGTCTGCGATCACAGTACCCCCCAAATAATGAGCCCCCGGCTCACCCGAAGACCATGCTATGGTTCGCACACTGGCTGTAGGACTTGTGGTGAAGCTATTGTATTGTGCTTTGCCTGCCTGTCCTGCTCATTTGTCCATTGTGTTTCCTAGGATCACCCTGGGTGGCGACCTGTTGGGAAATTAACATTGCTAGCTCTGTGGATGTTGTCTAGATGCCCGTTCTTTACCGTCTCACAAAATCGCATGTCTGTTGTGTTTCCTAGGATCAATCATAAACATGTTGGATGTCGTTGATGCCATCTTTATGGACGTTGCTATATTCCCTGTTGTCTCTGCTTACCTGTTGATTTCTTTCTATGATTTTCCTTGTATTGTCTATTATCACTATTATTTTTATAATTTATTATCTTTTATTATTATTATTACTAGTATTACTCACTTATTGTATTTATTTTCGAAAATTGTTTCCCACTTCAACACCTATTGCCGGTCTGGCCATCCTAGTTGGGGGGATCTCTCATTGAATTGCCCAGTTAAGGTTTCTTCCTTTTTTCCTCTAAAGGTTTTTTCCTGTGAGAGGTTTCCCTTATCTCCTTTGAGGGTTAAGCCAGGGGGGTGCTGTACCTTTGTGGGCTTGTGAAGCTCATTGAGACGTGAGCTATACAAATCGGACTTGGCTTGACTTGATTCTGGTAGCATGGGTGGCAGGCCCAAGGGGGCTTGGCAGAGCGAGAGCGTGAGTACATCCCATCCACTCTTACAAGCTCCGGACCACACAAAGTAATGGATACTGCCCCCCTGGCACAGCCTGCTTTGAGGCGCTTCCAAGCACAGCACAAGTGCTTCTGTGGCCATCACTAATCAAACACATTCTCATCCTCAGCCATGATCAGGTGTTAGTGGGTAGTGATGCTATGCTGCCATTATGACCACAGCACCCCCAGCCAGTCAACAGGAATAGGTCTGCAGCTGCTAGGGTTGCTAGATACCACTGGTAGGGACCAGGTTGGCGGGGACTACATACATGTAGCCGCCATAGTGCCTGTAATAATTGGGCAGGGAGTTCTTCCTCCCAGTCTGGGGCATAAGGGCTGCTATTTATGCTAATAACCTGGGCAATTAGCCTGTGGAAACATGGACCAAAAAGACCTCATCTGCATTAGCTCAAAAGGCTCTCTCTCTCGTTCTCTCTCTCTCTCTCTCTCTCATGTGCACGCACGCACACACACACACACACACACACACACACACACACACACACACACACACACACACACACACACACACACACACACACACACACACACACACACACACACACACACACACACACACACACACACACACACACACACACACACACACACACACACACACACACACACACACACACACACACACACACACACACACACACACACACACATGCTACTGACCTCTGAGGAGGCTCAGTGTATGGATTCAGTCAGGGGACCCTCTTCAGTGCCTGGAGTGTCTCTTTAGGCTGGAAGGGGGCTAAAGACAGGCTAACGACTGGGGCAGGCCAGCAGACTGTTTCAGAGCCTCACCTGTTTCCCGGAGACTGAGAGGAGCGGGGGCATCTCGGAGGGGGCTATTGTCAAGGACAATGGCGTCCCTCGCCATAGGGTTGACTGACACCTAGACGGAGGCTCCCTTGTCGGGCAGCACAGAAACCCAAGGTTCTTGTGATTGGCCAGCTCCAAGTCCTCAGGGTGTAATTAGGAAGTGGCACAGAAGAGATCCAGAGAAGCCTGTTGCACCAGTGAGGTGCAAACGACCCGCCGTCTGGTCTAGTGTGAGGAGTGCTGGGAGGATAGCGATGACACACAGTTGTAGTCATCCAACACGCACCAGAAGATGATCAAAGTTGGACCTTGTCTGCTGCTTTGTAAAGATTCTCATTACCCTTATCCCCTTATTACCCATTTTCTATATGGTGAGATAGGGTCAGCCTAGATATGTGTATATGTGTTTAGTTGTGAAATGTGTGTGTGTGTGTGTGTGTGTGTGTGTGTGTGTGTGTGTGTGTGTGTGTGTGTGTGTGTGTGTGTGTGTGTGTGTGTGTGTGTGTGTGTGTGTGTGTGCACATTTGTGCGTGCGTGCGTGTGTGTGTGTGTGTGTGTGTGTGTGTGTGTGTGTGTGTGTGCGTGTGCGTGTGTGTGTGTGTGTGCATGCACGTGCATATGTCTGTGTGCACACCATACAAGTGTCAGTGTGTGTGTGTGGTGTGCGTCAGTCAGACAGCCTGTCTCCAGGACCTTTAGGGACTGACAGGCTGACAAAGCACGGGTGACCCCCCCAGCTGCTGCTTGTGTGCAGCCTAATTGGAAAGTGTTTATGCGCCGTTGACATTTAGATATTTGCACAAGCTTCCCCGTAATCCTGGCTGGGGATGTGCTGAAGCTCCTTTTATTTGTTTGTGACATTTATGGGTAGTGTGTGCTTTAGAACCGGGTAATATGTGGTTAAATCTTATGGGTGTATCAGCGTGAGGACATGACTACTTTATATGGACACTGTGACTTCTTTATATGGACTGTGATGATTGTAACTGCAACGTGCCCGTTCTCCAGCTGCCCGTTCTCAAAAGCACAAATCGTTTAGTTTGGATGATCTGGAGATGCTGCCAATGGTATTTTAGATAATGTGTTACATGTTGAACTACATGGATATTATACATGTTATTCCTCATTTGGTTTGGTCTTTCATCCACTTGGAAGGATCACTATGTGGCTCTACTCTCTCATACTGTGAAGGTACAGTGTGACAGCTTTGTACTTCTGCCTGGCCACCGCTGCGGTGTGGCTACTTACTTGGAGTAGCGCTCAGGGCTCATTATCGGAAGGTAGTGGGCACGAGCCCCGGCCAGGATGTCAGAAAGTGGTGTTGTTGTCCAGTAGGGAGGTGTCGTCCTGTGATCTGTCAGTAACAATGCCTCCGCTGTGGTGACAGGGACACTGTTTAGTTGCAAGTGTCATCCTTTCGGATGAGACATTAAACGGAGGTCCTGACTCACAGGCGGGCCCATTTTTTAGAAAGCTTCTGAAAATTGCATACCCAAAGTAATCTGCAATTTATTATACTTTATACTTATAGCACATGCATGAGTCTGGTCTCCTTTGAAAGGAAACATTCTGAATTATCATCCACAAATAATCACTCTGAGTGCTTTTAAAATGTTTAAGTTAAGTCCATTTGAATTAACTTGCAAACAGAGGCCTCTTACAGGTTCCAGTTGATAGGTATGGAAAACACAATGGGTCCATAGCCTAACGCCGTATCTAGTACAGGTCCAAAGTTGATAACAATACCACAGAAAACTTTTTCTAATGGTATGTCTATGCGTTTTTCCAAAATGGCCACTTGGAGACCCTATGTCTCCAAACGATATAACTCTTGAACGTTTCAACGTACAGTCAAAATCTTGGGCTCTAATGAAAGGTTACACATAGAGATATCTTCAGATTCTATCAGATTCACTCTCAATATAACTTTTTTTTTCTCCTTCTTTTTTCTGTTTTTCTCCCATCCCAATTTAGTCGTGCCAATTCATCCCTCCCCTGTCTTGATCGTTGCTCGCATGTGCCCCCCACTGGTCGGTCGCAGGGAGGGTTGAAGAATCTATCGCATGTCCCCTCCGATACATGCGGAGTCAGCCAGCCACTTCTTTTCACCTGCCAGCGCGGACTCTCATTGGCGAGGTGTAACGTGTGTGGGAGGCTCACACTACCCTCAACATCTCCTGTCCTTGCTGTGCAGGCGCCCTGACCGACCTGTAGGAGTCGCTGTTTACAATGACCAGATTACCACCCATCGACTCCCCTCCCGCTGACTCTGCCAATTGAGTCAATATGACGGCCGGCCCAAGCCGGAGGCAACGCTGACAGCCGGATTCGATACCGGTGTCTCACGCGTTGGTGACGAGTGCTTAGACCGCTGCGCCACCCAGCCGCCCACTCTCAATATTACTGAAACAGAGTAAGTGAAGCATAAACGCATCCCATTGACAAACAATGCACAGGCCCCTCCCCCAAACTAACGAAATAAATATTTACTGTATGAAGAATAATCTCAGAACGAAGCATTTGAAATACATGGCTTTCGAGTCATATATCCCTGTTTGCAGAATTTGGAAATGGTCCACTATGGTGTGTTCCCGTTCGAGTGTCTGACATCAAGGCCACCTAATCATCCCCTAATCAACCCTCTGAAGACTCCAATACTCTGTGACTGTAATGGTCACTTTCGGTTCTAGTAATATGATAGGTATATGATTGGCTGTCAGTCTTGGTAAGGCAGGCTTTGGTTGATGGGAGAGACTCTCGCAGGTGAGCAAAGGAGCTCACGTGACTCTTGACCAAGAGAGGTTGGCGCGGTGGAGAAGAGCGCCATATTTGAAAGAAGACAGAGGTTATTGTTCTCCCCCAGGGATACGTGTTTGTGTCGTTAATGTCTTGTATTATGTTAGTTCGTCAGTGTCTTTACAATAAATTAACCACTGGAAGAAGCAACCAGAAACAAAGAGGGCTGGTCGCCTACCGAGACTGCGCAGGACCGAGGAGCTGGCCAGGCACACACACACACCAACTCGTTACCGGAGCTACAGTTAAGCCCCTTATCATTACCCAGTCTGACAAGCCAAACCTGCTCAAACCAAATGATCACAGGACAACTGGGTTCTGGTTGTGCCCTAGACAGCGGCTGTGATGCAAACAGTGAACGCTGCCTTTGATGTAGGCCGTGTAATACTTCTGTCCTCTGTTCCTCTACCTATTGTACTGAGAGGAAGCAGTACTGTGTATCCAGACAGTCTGGACGACAAATCTCATAATCTCTAAATGATTGGTCTTTGAGGAATTCCTATAATCATACAGTATGTGGCAACTTATATTCACTGGATGAAAGTCCACTTTCTACTCATTTCCCATGAACTGAATCATAACAAGACACTTTAATGCTATTAGTTTAATTAACTCTATACCGCAGTGGACAGTGCTAACAATCTGCCATTCCAATTGTATTCTACTCTGGAGACGAACGACATGCACCTCTACCAGAAACAAATACATAGTTGTGCGATCCCCTTCTTAAATAGTTAAGAACACATACAGCTACCGAGTGAGAATTTGAAACAATTCAGATTGGGTACGTTCAAAATGTTGAAACCCTATTTCCAAACTAAACAATGTTGTCAATTGATAGAATAGAATAGAATAGAATAGAAATACTTTTATTATCCCGTGGGACACTGCAAATCGCTCAACATTTAAACATTTAGACAGGACAGGTCACAATTTAGAATGATAACACAAATCAAATCAAGTTGCCTAGGATAAGAGTAGAGTAAAATAAAATAGGGTAAAATGAAATGAAATAAAATATACAGAAATAAATACAGTAAGAATATACTGAGCATACTGAGCATGGGGTAAACAATTTGGTCAATATAATTATAATTGATGGAGCCCTTTCTCACTACAGCCCATGCTGTTCTTCATACTGGATACCAGCAGCTCTGGCTATATAGCCACAACACTAATGTAAAGTCAATGGAGCTTCAGTTTGTATAGGGAGGTGTAGTGGTTACGTCATTGTTGTTTCCGGCCAGTCCACCTTGCTTGAAATTGCAATGTATTTCCAATGGACACATTTCTAAATCATCTCGTTTAAAACAAATAAAGCATAAACATTGGCATGGTGTACCTTTCTGTGTGTATCAATCCACAATCTATAGCTCAACATGAAACAATTAGCAATTAATCGTAAAATAATTATGTATCATTTTATTTCAACCAAAAATGCTTAAAAAATAATGTTAGTGATAGAAGGGAACTCATTTTGTGCAAAAATGGAAAGCTTTCCAATGTTCATGAGGCATAATTATTACAATAGCCGATAATCGGGCGGTTAGGTGGTCGAGCGGAGATTGCGTTCGTCACCAGCCCCGGAGCTGAGCTGGATTTGCCTGTTCGAATCCAGCTCACAGCTCCGGGGTTGTCACCAGCTTGGCTGGCCGTCTGCACTGATACAATTGGCTGTATCAGAGGGTGGGAGAAGCTGGCGGGGTGGGTCCGGGTCGTTGTAAACTGCGACTCCTACAGTTCGGTCGGGGCGCCTGCTAAGCGCGGATTGGACGTGAGGGGGATAGTGTGGTCCTCCCACACGCTACGCCCTCTCAATGAGAATCCGCGCTGCCAGGTGAAAAGAAGCGGTGATTGGCTGGACGTGTGTCGGAGGAAGCACGTGGTAGCCTCCACTCTCCCAGATGATCTGACTGTGGGGGGTAAGTGCGCAGCGACCAGGAAGGGACTGGGAATTGGCATACGACTAACATTGGGATGGGAGAAAATCGGCGGAAAATGGAGGGGGAAAAAGACCAATAATAAAAAAAAAAACAATAGCCGATAATCCATTTTCCCAATGATAAATCCCTATAAGGGTGGACCGCGCGGGAAACGAAAGTGACGTCAGACTACACCTCCCTATAAGCCTTGAAATAAACACAGAAACTGCAATCATGTACAGACTGGAGCGTGGCCCCATTGACTTTGCATTAGTTGTGTGGCTATCTAGCCAGCACTGCAGGTATCCAGTAGCGCTGAGAAAGGAGATTGGCGATCGTCAACATTGTTTGGTAAGTAGGAAATAGGTCTAGGGTTCTAGAATTCGAAACTTACCCTGAGGGGTGGAGCTTCCTACAGGCGATTGCCTAGGACGCCAAAATAAAAATAAAAATAAAAGAAATAAATGTTTTATTTAAAAAAAAATGCATTTATAATTTGTTTTGCTCGGTACAGTTTTGGCGCCCCCCTCTATATCGGCAACCATTATTTTTACATAAAAAGAAAATCTAACATAAGGGAAAATGAGCCAAAAATCTAAAACGGTTGGTCGGTCTGAGCCTCAGCTTTAGGTGTTCACAGTCAGAACATGCTAGAGCGCTGTGCATTGATGGGTATCGGTCAAGTGTTTATAGAATTGAGCGTTGAGGAAAGAAAGACTAACGTTAGAGAACTATGAAGAGGCAGAAGCCATCCGGCCATCCAGTATAAAAAGAGAAGAAAAGAAGAAGACGAGAAATGTGCCAAGGTGAAAGGTATGCAATTTTGTACAACTTCCAAGACCTGCCACACCAAGAGCTGATGAAGCAAGCAGAGGCACTTGTACACACCTTAAACCATGGAGGGCAATCTGATTTGGATGGGAAGGAGCTGGCTCAGGAGTTGGAAAATTTGATGTGATTGATGACTTTGCAGCGAGGAAGGCCAGAAGGATTGCACTGTAAATGGCAGTGGCGGCCGGTGGGTACTTCGCCACTAGGGGCGCTATACCAAATATTTTGCAAACATGTACAGTACAGTACTGTACCACGCAAGACTCATGGCAAGACGTGAGCGATTCGACTCACGCTCACGGCAATGAATCGGCTCTTATGAACAAGTCGCTCAGCTGTTACTACAACAACACACAACCAGTCAAATAAAGTATAGTCTAGACTCTAATTCACAACTTGAAACACAATATAAATAGAAAAGTTAGAAACAAAACTCGCCCGTCTCCAAACACAGGCAGATCTCTCCCTCTCTCCTTCTCTCTCTCACACACAGAGAGAGTGAGAGTGGAATCGATTCGTTACACAATCAGACCTATTATATACCAAGAATAACTTCAGTATGAGTACAGGGCTGTACACATATTTTGCATATTGTTAAACGAGCCAAGGCTAGCTATTAAACTATCGATATGAATCGAAAATCTGGGACCCTGATGTAAACAAGACAAACGTCTTTCTCTGGTCTGCATCCCCTTAACAATTGTGTGTATTGAGCCGTACTGTATTGTACCCATTCTGCAATCTGTTAATAAAGTTCTCATTCATTCATTCATTCAAACATAGACGATATTGAACAAGCCATAATCCACGTATTTTCAATCCGAGAGAGCTGCAGTAGTTAAATCAATGAGCCATCGACATAGTCAGTGTGGTAAGTAACGTTATTATTGCATCCAAGATTGATACACGGCTGGCTAGGCAGTTGGTAGTCATAGTCTTGTGTTATAAAATAAATAAACAATCAGCAATGTCTCGCTTCATGAATGGCCAGCAGTAGTACTGCTCCTAAAAAAAACTATTTACAAACGTTAACGTTAAGCACAGAGAGAGAGAGAGAGAGAGAGAGAGAGAGAGAGAGAGAGAGAGAGAAGAGAGAGAGAGAGAGAGAGAGAGAGAGAGAGAGAGAGACTCACTGTTTAGTTGAAACGTCCAGGGCAGGAGAGCTTGATAAACGTGTATAATCCGCCATATAGCTTGTTAGCCAAGTGTTAGCTGAGCTCGTTAGCACAACACTCAACAAGTACATTCCTTTGTCCATTTCCGCTCGAACAGACTGCAAACTACCTGCCGTTCTATCGCCATGCTCTAAGACAAACTCTAACCTTAACCAACTTTGAAAGAGTGCCTAAGCTTAACAGTCTAAAGAACTTGCAGTCACGGCACGCTAAGACAAACAACCTAGACCAACCTAGGAACCAAGCTAGAAGCTAGAATTGGAACATTAGAAATTGGATTCGGCCAATCAGAGATCGTCTCTGTGAAATTCTGCCATGTAAAAAAATACTGGCATCGGCCAATCAGAGAGCGTCTCCGCGAAATGCGGCTATGGAAATTCTTCACGGAAGTTCACGCTGCTGCCTAGACCGCTTCAAATCGCGCTCGGATTCCAACATAATAGTCATATTTCAACGCACAACGCCGTATGCACTGATTGGCTGTGACGGAGACAGCGATCAAACTGTGATGCGCACTCAGAGCGCTATCGCTTCTAGCCCGGGCGAGAAATACAAAAAAATAAAAAAAAAACGTCACTTCCTGCTCATGAATGCGATGTTTTTTTAATTTAGATAATAACGTTATATTGTGCATTGGAAATACAAACATACTTAAAATGAGTAAATATTATTCATTTTAAACATGTTTATATTATTTATAGGGCTATAAAACACAAAAACGAAAAATGTTATTGTCTTCTTCTCTGATTTAACAGCAGCTGGCCAGCAGGTGGGTCGGCGCCCTTGCGCCCCTAGTGGCGAGCCGCCACTGGTAAATGGAAACCAGTAGGAGCTACAGGCTAACCTTGAAGTGTGATGATAGGGAGTGGAATGTAAATAGTTCTTTAGACAAAGTGAATTTGTAATTTTTATTTATTTGTTTGTTTATTTAGCATATTATATTTTGATTATATATGTGTGACATATTTTACAATACATAAATTTTCTTTTAAAGCAAATTTGCACGTTATTTTATTGTTTGTTATTGTTATTATTATTATTGATTGTTAGCTAAGTTGTTTGTTTTAATTCTTTAGTGTGCACTTTACATTTCTTCTTAATTTTCTTTGAAAGCAAATTTGCACATTATTTTATTGTTTGTTATTGTTATTATTATTATTGTTGTGTGTTAGCTAAGTTGTTTATTTGTTTTAATTCTTTAGTGTGCACTTTACATTTATTCTTAGCTCTTGCTTGTAAAAAATAAAGGTGCAGTACTTTACTGTATAACTGTTAACCCTTTCACTGCCACACAACAGAGGGTTAACCCTGTTATGGTTTGACACCGACCCCAAACGCAACGACACAAGAGAGTAGGATTCAGAGTTGCCAAAAACAAGGGCTTGTTTATTAAGGCTAAATAAACAGCACAGACTTGGAAGAGTTCAAACAAAGAATGGAATACAAGCAAGGATGAATGTTGCTGCTCTGCAGCTTCTCCCGGGATGGTAGTCAGGGGAAGCAGACGCTGACGTCAGAGCCGCTCTACAGACTTCTCTCGGCAGAATCTCCGAGGTGGTTGCGGGACCGAGAGAGAGAGAGGGAGCGAGTTAACTCAGAGTGCAGGTGGAACAGAGCAGGTGAACAGGAGAGGTGACTTGTACCCGAAAACAAAGTTATCCAAGTGACTGAATCTTCGGTGTAAATATACACTGTGAGTAACGTTCCAAACACAATCCCAAGTGATAGATATCTTCGGTGCAAAAATAAACACTGTGAGCGAAGTCCCAAAATACAAATCCAAATGTGATAATATCTTCGGTGTGTAAAACACACAGTGGGAGATGTTAGGCCAAAATATCATCCCAATGAAACAATCCAAAAAAGGCTAAACGCTGGGTGAGTGACTGTCTGATAAAAAGCTGGAAATCGTCAGTGTTATAAAAACACACGAAAAACGGAATTGGATCAAAGACAGTCATAAAAAACTCACCCAGGCGTTGTGCGTAAAGAGCGTTGGAACAGAATGGAGCGAGCGCGTCGCCTCGGGAAAAGGGTGTCCAAGAGGAATGCTTCTTGAATATCCTGGAGGCAAAGCACAGGGAAACAACAGCAGGCAGCAGGAACGGCGAATGCAACTGAAATATCAAAACGATCCAACAAAACTTGAATGGGGAAACGGGGTATAAATAATACGGGAATGCTTAATTGACAAGCAGTGACAGCTGAGGGATGTGATTGATAAGCGTGTGGACGGGGGAGAACCAATCAACGACGTCTCTGGGAAGAAGCGTGTGAATAGGGGAATGAATTGATTAACAGAAAACAAATGGAAAATGAGCGAGTAGGCTTAAAGGGACAGAGCGAGTGGGAGAGCAGCGGACCAATCACCACAGTACTTCAAGAAGCCCGTGGTGGGGAAAGAACCAAACCTTACAGTACCCCCCCCTCCACGGGAGCCACCCGGCGACCCACTCGGCCCCGGCCTGCCCGGACGGGACCCAAGGAAGCCGGCGATCAGGGGCACTGGAGAGGGGGACAAAGACAGAGGCTCGGAGAGGGGGACCGGAGACGTGGACAGAGGACCGGCGAGGGAGGCCGGAGACGGGGACTGGGGCCCGACAGCGGAGGCCGGGCACGGGGACAGAGGACCGGCGAGGGAGGCCGGAGACGGGGACTGGGACCCGGTGAGGGGGCTGGACGGCACCCGAAGACACCGGGCACGACAGGAGGGGCTCCACCCCTTAATGGTACCGGAGGACCAGGCGATGTGGGGCTCGTGCAGCGCGAGCCAGGGCCTGCCCAGGACCACAGGGACAAGAGGAGAGCTGGTGACGAAAAACTGGAGCCTCTCAACGTGGTCACCAGCAACGGTGAGAAGGACTGGACAGGTGCGTTGAGTGACGTCAGCCAGGCGGCGATGACCCATTGCGAAGACCTCCAAGGGCCTCTCGAGGTCCTCAAGTGGAATGTTGGCCCGGGTGGCAAACCCAACGTCCATGAAACTCCCATCAGCACCAGAGTCCATGAGTGCACCCACCGTCGCCCGCTGGTCCGCCCAGGCTAGGGTGACGTCCGCCAGACGGTTGGGTGGTGCACGGGTGGGGGAACAGGAAAGACGGCTCACCAGGATCTCCCGGGGTCCCGGCGAGCCTGGTCCTCTTGGCCGGGCACGGCAATTGGAGACACGGTGTCCATCCCGGCCACAGTAGAGGCAACGGCCGGAGAAGAGCCTGGACTCCCGTTCGGCCGGGCTAAGGCGGTTGCGTCCCAGCTGCATGGGTTCCTCCTCGGTCACGGCTCGGGAGGGAACAAACCCACCAGTCACGGAGGGGGCAGGGCGGTCAGCACTGTAGAGGCGGCCGCCGGGAAAGGGAGCCCCTGAGCGGAGGTCGATGGCACAGTCGTAAGGCCGGCGAGGCGGAAAGACCTGAGCCCTGGACTCCCTGAAAACCCCCTCGAGGTCGTGGTACTCGGGGGGTACGTCTGGGGTACCGAAAACCTCCTCGAGGTCGTGGTCCTCGGGGGGTACGTCTGGGGTACTGAAATCCTCCTCGAGGTCGTGGTCCTCGGGGGGTACGTCTGGGGGTCCCCGTCGGGTTCTCTCACGTCTTCTCTCCTGGAGGCGTCCGTCGATGCGAATGGCGAGGCTGAACAGGTCCTCGAGGGAGTTAGGCTCCTCCCGGGTCGCGAGCTGGTCCTTGACTGCGTCACTGAGCCCCCTCATGAAGGTTAGGCGAAGTGCTGGGTCGCTCCAACCACTCTCCACCGCCGCCAGTCGAAACTCCAGGACGTAGTCAGTTACCCCACCGCTCCCCTGTCGGAAGGTACCCAACCGGGCTCCAGGGTCCAGACCACGGGCTGGATGGTGGAACACCCTGCGGAGCTCAGCCACGAAGTCTGGATAGGAGAAAACAAAATCTGCATCCATTGCCCAGGAGGAAGTGACCCACTGGGCAGCCCGGCCTGAAAGCAAGTTTGTCATACAGGCCACTTGGGCCCCTCTAGAAGTGAATCGACTTGGTTGATGACGGAAAACCAACTCACATTGCATGATGAATGTGGCACACTCCTCGGGATTGCCGTCGAACAGCCGTGGGACGGAGAGACGGGGTTCCCGAGGTGCGGGATCGGGAAGCGTGGGAACTGCTGGGGCTGCGGGGAATGCTCCTGAAGGAAGTGAGGGAAGTAAAGCGTTAACGGTGTCGCACAGCGTGTGAAGCTGAACGAGAATACCAGATTGTTGTCCTGCCAGAGCGGCCAGGGACCCTTGAATAAGCTGGACCTGCTCCCTGAGTTCCAGTACAGCTGCCGCAGCCGCATCTAGCTGTAGGCTGTGTTCCCTGGCTGACTCTAACTGGACTGCCGCTGCTGTGCTGACTCTCTTGCGGGCGCAGACCGCGCAGGCCAGTACGAACTCCTTGACGTCGCTCCTCATGGTGGGCCACCAGAATCGACGAGCCAGGAAGGAGAACGTGCGATGAACGCCCGGGTGGCAGGCGAACCGGCTGGTATGGCCCCACTGGAGGACCCGGGACCGGACTGAGTTGGGGACAAAGAGACGATGAACCTGTACATTGCCTGGAGCGCGATGGAAGCGTAGGGCACGCCTTACAACCCCCTCGATGCCCAAGGTGACGACTCTCTCTGTGTCGGCTGGGGTCGTCATATTGGTTGGATCGTAATGTTATGGTTTGACACCGACCCCAAACGCAACGACACAAGAGAGTAGGATTCAGAGTTGCCAAAAACAAGGGCTTGTTTATTAAGGCTAAATAAACAGCACAGACTTGGAAGAGTTCAAACAAAGAATGGAATACAAGCAAGGATGAATGTTGCTGCTCTGCAGCTTCTCCCGGGATGGTAGTCAGGGGAAGCAGACGCTGACGTCAGAGCCGCTCTGCAGACTTCTCTCGGCAGAATCTCCGAGGTGGTTGCGGGACCGAGAGAGAGAGAGGGAGCGAGTTAACTCAGAGTGCAGGTGGAACAGAGCAGGTGTACAGGAGAGGTGACTTGTACCCGAAAACAAAGTTATCCAAGTGACTGAATCTTCGGTGTAAATATACACTGTGAGTAACGTTCCAAACACAATCCCAAGTGATAGATATCTTCGGTGCAAAAATAAACACTGTGAGCGAAGTCCCAAAATACAAATCCAAATGTGATAATATCTTCGGTGTGTAAAACACACAGTGGGAGATGTTAGGCCAAAATATCATCCCAATGAAACAATCCAAAAAAGGCTAAACGCTGGGTGAGTGACTGTCTGATAAAAAGCTGGAAATCTTCAGTGTTATAAAAACACACGAAAAACGGAATTGGATCAAAGACAGTCATAAAAAACTCACCCAGGCGTTGTGCGTAAAGAGCGTTGGAACAGAATGGAGCGAGCGCGTCGCCTCGGGAAAAGGGTGTCCAAGAGGAATGCTTCTTGAATATCCTGGAGGCAAAGCACAGGGAAACAACAGCAGGCAGCAGGAACGGCGAATGCAACTGAAATATCAAAACGATCCAACAAAACTTGAATGGGGAAACGGGGTATAAATAATACGGGAATGCTTAATTGACAAGCAGTGACAGCTGAGGGATGTGATTGATAAGCGTGTGGACGGGGGAGAACCAATCAACGACGTCTCTGGGAAGAAGCGTGTGAATAGGGGAATGAATTGATTAACAGAAAACAAATGGAAAATGAGCGAGTAGGCTTAAAGGGACAGAGCGAGTGGGAGAGCAGCGGACCAATCATCACAGTACTTCAAGAAGCCCGTGGTGGGGAAAGAACCAAACCTTACAAACCCTTTATTATCACACAACTGACGGTCATGAAAGGGTTAACCTTCTGTGTATTGTCGCAGTGAAAAGGGTTAACCGGTTGGTAGCGCGGCGATGTTTTGATTTGGGGGGGGGGGGGGGGGGGGGGGCGCAGTGGTTCTGCAGAAGTAGGATTTAATCAGATCTCAATTAATTCTAATTTACACCAGACTTGATAGCTCTTAACACATTGAGTGCCACGCCCCTTCCGGGAAGTGACCTGGCCATGCCGTCCATTAACACTAGCACATGGAGAAAATGCCACTAATTCCCGCCAGGAACGGGGCAGATGACCCGACAGCTTATATGAGAAATATGAGAAAAATAAACAGTGTAAACTATATAATTACCTCTGAATATAATAATATGAGGTTTACCACAATGTATGTTTGAGTGACATAAAAAAAAAATTTAAATATATATATTATAATTATTATTATTATTATTTTTGATAGAAGAGCCACACATTGACGGGCAAAGAGCCACATGCGGCTCGCGAGCCACGGGTTGGCCACCCCTGTGCTAGACACTTGCAAAGTGCTGTGACTTCCGTCTGTTCCAACGGCCCATATGTGGAATAACGTTCTAATTACATTTTCCTGAAGTAATTTTCAGAAACCGTGCCAGATAAAATGGGTACTTTTAGGAAAAGTCATTGAGTGACAGAGCTGGAGCTCAACCGAGTGACAAGGATACATTTATTGAAAATGCCTAGGGGTCATTTGACCCCTTGTCGGCTGTGCTAGTGTTAACCCCATGTAAACGTAGTTGTAGTTTGTAGAGCTAAACCTATATTTTATAGTATAGATATGCGTCTAATAACGCCGTCGAGTGTCAGTGAGTTGCTTCCAGTCAACATGCAAAAAACTGATAATTTTTTCATCCATACATTTCCGTTTTATACCATTTTTAATATGAATAGTTTGGGTGCAAAATTCAATAAACACGTTGTCATTTTTCGCCTGATTATAGAATCTTCCTGAAATCAACGCTAGATCATCATTATTATCCTTCTTCGTGCAAGCATGCAATGTGGTTTAGACCGGCTAAATATCAGCGCTAAATATCAGATCAACGATCAAATTTATATATAGTGTTCTTACCTTGTATCTGATGTAATGCAAAAGAAATAATCCAATTATCTGATCGCCATTCCAGTTATCCACAGCGATCCTGTCTCCGACATTGTTGGGCATTGCACAATAACGGGCGGGCGGGGTTAGTTGTCCAAACCATCCCTACAAGCGTGTGTTTTGTTTAGGACCCGACCCCACGCCGCAGCTCGGTAGAGAAAAGAAACTACCCCGTTCCTAATGGAGTGCAATAATGGCCGAAGGCGTATAAGATGGCGGTATAAGACCATCTGCCAGCTCAGACACACTCAGAACAGTATGCACAAGGTGCCCCGCTGAATTATGAATGGCAATAGCGATTAAAAGAAATACTGTGAGAAAAACGTAGATCTACGTTTCCGGCACTCAGCGGTTGGGCGACAGAAACATAGTTCTACGTTAACGGCACCGGATGTGTTAAAAGCCTTTTTTTTTGGCACATCCTTTCACACTGAAGAAAAACGTGTCATTCTAATGTTTTTATAAACATTGGGAGAACTTAACACATTTCCTGCCATGACTTATATCCATCAATATAGCCAGTCTGCCACCACTCTAAGCCTATGGAGATGTTCACCTTCTTTGCAGGGCTATAACTTTTTAAATTGTATTGCTAAATTGACATTACTATGGCCCATTCAACATCAATTATCTATCGTTCAGGATGTAACACTTTGATGAACATTGTTACTCAGCTGATAGAGTTATACCCTTCTTGCTGTCTTGTCGCACAGAACTTGTAAGTCGCTTTGGATAAAAGCGTCAGCTAAATGACTAAATGTAAATGTAAATGTAAATGTAGGAACGTTATACTTTTTCATTCATATATTCATACAAAAATACCTTCTAGAATATAAGTATGTTTTTATCGTTTTCTGCAGTAATTCCTAGAACGTGAGCTATAGGCCTAAACGCATATATAGATTATCGATTGCCGTCTTTTCCCTAGACACGCTATATTAAGAAATTCAACTGTACATGATCGTATACGCTATGCGTCAACATGCGCGGATGAAAGGGGGGGGGGGTCGTTTATAATTCTGTGATCGTCAATAAATGCTTTATGTAGTATGGGTGATATATTGATCAGATCGGTTTGCGGTGAAATTAATAGACAATTGGGCTGAAAATGACGTCAGCGTCCTCTTACCGTTCGCCGACGAGACTGGAGGAAAAAGATCCCACTTATTTGACGTCAATCTCCTAGATCCATTTCCGGTTTGTATGGCACAATAAACGCCCAAATCATATTGATTATTGAGTTATGGCAGCGATCCATATGCACGCCAGTGTACTGTATGTCTGGAGTCCCGCAACAATATGTGACTGCCGGACGGATTTCCCAGATGCACCGATTGCCACTTCTGGTTGTAACTCGCCTGATCATCCACCAGGCGGCGGTATTGAGGCGTTGCAATATTGTGCAGAGTCCCACTGTATCACCAGCGGCTGGGTGGCTGAATTATGAATGCCATGGCGAAAAAATTAAATATGATCTCAATATCGCTGTACAGCGTGGTTTGGCAGACAACGCATGGCGGGCAATAACGCTGTACAACGTGAACGGCGGTGGATGTGTTAAAGAGGCATTGCCGTGTTAGTGTAAATAAAAGCAGCTTTTCACGTCTCTTTTACTGTGCATGCGCTCTAATAAATCTGTCAGAGCAAAGCTGTGCACCGTGCACCCAGTGCCCCCACAGAGGGATTTTCTCTCTTTTCAGATGATAATCATAATATTTTGGCAGGGAGTTTTATAAGATGCCCCAACATGCTCACTCACTCTCTCTGTTTTAATGGTCTGTTTTATTTATAGTTGTCTTGCTCAATTTTCCCTCTGATTTCTAGGTCACCTGTTTTTTTACTTGTTCCCCCCCCACCTCTGTTTTTGCAACCTGCTTCAGAGCATCAAGCATGTTGCTCAAGAAATCCCGAGGACCTCGGAGCAACAATTCAATTTGCAAATCCAGGCCGCTGGTGCAGCTTGAAAGAGTGCGTTAGGATCCTGTAAACTCGAGATGAACTCGGACAAAGGTGTTTTCTCCGGTCTGTCCGTGGCTTTGATATGCAATCAAGTTCTTGTTATTTTCCAGCGGGTTCCTTACAACCTGACTGGGGTCCACCAGGTCTGTATTGCACGCCTCTCCTCTTACCCAACCCCCACCCTGTTGCACCACAGCAGCCAAGTGGCAGCACAGAACAAAGAGTGGTGATTACGCAGCAATCCATATGGTGGCTGCTGTTAACCATCAGCTGGCCACCACCACTGCACACACCATCCCCTGCCTATAGCCCTGGGCTTCCCAGAAATGCTGACCGCTAATGATAGTGGAGCAACACCTGAGCATTCTGCACGCCAACACGAACCAGACTCTCTGGGGGGGGGGGGGGGGGGGGGGGGGGGGGGGGGATGACAATTCCACAATTCCTAAATGAAGGGTTTGGCATCATTACTTCTCTGAGTCCTGAACCACAGTATCCTCCTCTGGGGAATAGTCACGCAGTAATTCGGCTTCCAGCCAAACGGCAATGGCACCCTCTCTGTGTACCCGAAACATCCGTTTGATATTCTGTACGCCGTGCAGAGATCAATACACTGTATCAACAGAGCTTCAATTGATGTCTATGGATATACAGTAAATATATCATCTTTAGTAAAGTGTATTGACACATCTGTAAATCCATGATCGCTTTTTACTGTTGTTATATGATGACTCATGGGCAATCAGTCTGAAATCGAATCGATTAGATGCTGTGTCCAATTAAGGAGATAGCTCCCGCGCAACAAATAGTTGGTGATGGACGGTTGCGAATGATTTTACCCTTTCGAAATGTTTATAGTTTAGCAATAAATATTTCTCAAATATTGACAGATTAATCTGCTTGTTTTCTCTCTGTTGATTTCCCCTGAGAATCAAACCAACAGGACGTGCTGACAGAACAACACCATGGTTCCATTTCAGCCATTTTAAACTGATCTATAACACATAATATTATTATATTATTATAATAGTATCCAATGTACAGTGATTATGTATCCAAAAATTAGCTCTCAATGACTTGCTGAGGATAGTTTATCAGCTGAGGATATTTCATTAGCAATGCTAAATGTATACCTGTATATGCACACACACACACACACACACACACACACACACACACACACACACACACACACACACACACACACACACACACACACACACACACACACACACACACACACACACACACACACACACACACACACACACACACACACAGAAACGCATATTATTCCAAAAGCGGGTACTCAGTAACCTCACAGAATCTCCTAGTATCTCTGCTAGGAGTGTCTGCATGTCAGAAAATTTTATTCTGTAGGCGTGCTGTCAGATGACATGCAGTTAAAAGACATCCAAGGGTCAAGGGAAGTGGAAATGGCCCCAAACTACTGAATAATGGAAAGAGAGTGGGAAACGGAGAGCCGAAAAGAAGTGCAGCACCTTGTGGATAATTAGAAGCATTGAAGAGGGAACAGTACCTCCAGCTGGACGTCATTTCAGAATCTGAACGTGATGGACAGAAGGAGCAGCCCTGTTGTAGCCCCGACTGTCACCGGGCCACACAGTCTCTATGTTTAGACTCATTAGGATTCCTGATGGGACTGCATGGCAGCACTGTGACCTGGACTGCTCCGAAGGGAACACGTTTAATGGGCTATTCGAGAGTTTGAGTATCTAATTATACACACACACATGTACATGTGCATATGCGCACAGACACACACACACACCTACACATACACTGAACATGCAAATGCTCACCCACTCATATGTGAGTAGCTGAAATAATGGGCAGATGTCGTTTGAAAATTGAGCTGACCAAACTATCAAATGTATATTTTTTATAAAACCCTGTTTTGCCTGGCGGAATAGCTGATTTGCAGATTCAACATAATGGTTTTGTGTTATTAATGTATAGCTGTCATTTGGTGACAGCTGGGAAATTAAACTTGTTTTGTCTCATCATTTCCTCAGGTGTTCTCTCTGTATTCAGTAGGGGGTGAAATTAAACTTCCAGTAAAGATAACTTTTCAAGGGGAGTGTTTATTCTTCACATTCCATGGAGAGTGTAAATGTCAATCCCCAAAGCAACACAACAAACAGGGCTTTAAATACAACAAGTAATTTATTAACAATAAAAAGCATACAAGGCAATACAAACCTTTCACTTCAATAAAAATACATCAGTCTGTTATAATGTTCCTATATACGGTAGCCAGGCCCTGGGGGGTGGGGGAGATTTGGGGAACATATGAGCTGGGGTGCCTCAGTAGGGAGGGAGAGGGGAACGTACCAGGAGCTGGGGTGCCTCAGTAGGGAGGGAGAGGGGAACGTACCAGGAGCTGGGGTGCCTCAGTAGGGAGGGAGAGGGGAACGTACCAGGAGCTGGGGTGCCTCAGTAGGGAGGGAGAGGGGAACGTACCAGGAGCTGGGGTGCCTCAGTAGGGAGGGAGAGGGGAATGTACCAGGAGCTGGGGTGCTTCAGTAGGGAGGGAGAGGGGGAACGTACCAGGAGCTGGGGTGCCTCAGTAGGGAGGGAGAGGGGAACGTACCAGGAGCTGGGGTGCCTCAGTAGGGAGGGAGAGGGGAACGTACCAGGAGCTGGGGTGCCTCAGTAGGGAGGGAGAGGGGAACGTACCAGGAGCTGGGGTGCCTCAGTAGGGAGGGAGAGGGGAACGTACCAGGAGCTGGGGTGCCTCAGTAGGAAGGGAGAGGGGAACGTACCAGGAGCTGGGGTGCCTCAGTAGGGAGGGAGAGGGGAACGTACCAGGAGCTGCGGTGCCTCAGTAGGGAGGGAGAGGGGAACGTACCAGGAGCTGGGGTGCCTCAGTAGGGAGGGAGAGGGGAACGTACCAGGAGCTGGGGTGCCTCAGTAGGGAGGGAGAGGGGAACGTACCAGGAGCTGGGGTGCCTCAGTAGGGAGGGAGAGGGGAATGTACCAGGAGCTGGGGTGCCTCAGTAGGGAGGGAGAGGGGAACGTACCAGGAGCTGGGGTGCCTCAGTAGGGAGGGAGAGGGGAACGTACCAGGAGCTGGGGTGCCTCAGTAGGGAGGGAGAGGGGAACGTACCAGGAGCTGCGGTGCCTCAGTAGGGAGGGAGAGGGGAACGTACCAGGAGCTGGGGTGCCTCAGTAGGGAGGGAGAGGGGAACGTACCAGGAGCTGGGGTGCCTCAGTAGGGAGGGAGAGGGGAACGTACCAGGAGCTGGGGTGCCTCAGTAGGGAGGGAGAGGGGAACGTACCAGGAGCTGGGGTGCCTCAGTAGGGAGGGAGAGGGGAACGTACCAGGAGCTGCGGTGCCTCAGTAGGGAGAGCGAGGGTGAGGAGAACGTACCAAGAGCTGGGGTGCCTTGGTAGGGAGAGCGAGGGTGAGGAGAACGTACCAAGAGCTGGGGTGCCTTGGTAGGGAGAGCGAGGGTGAGGAGAACGTACCAAGAGCTGGGGTGCCTTGGTAGGGAGAGCGAGGGTGAGGAGAACGTACCAAGAGCTGGGGTGCCTTGGTAGGGAGAGCGAGGGTGAGGAGAACGTACCAAGAGCTGGGGTGCCTTGGTAGGGAGAGCGAGGGTGAGGAGAACGTACCAGGAGCTGGGGTGCCTTGGTAGGGAGAGTGAGGGTGAGGAGAACATACCAGGAGCTGGGGTGCCTTGGTAGGGAGAGTGAGGGTGAGGAGAATGTACCAGGAGCTGGGGTGCCTTGGTAGGGAGAGTGAGGGTGAGGAGAACATACCAGGAGCTGGGGTGCCTTGGTAGGGAGAGTGAGGGTGAGGAGAACATACCAGGAGCTGGGGTACCTCAGTAGGGAGAGCGAGGGTGAGGAGAACATACCAGGAGCTGGGGTGCCTTCATGCCTTGGTAGGGAGAGTGAGGGTGAGGAGAACGTACCAGGAGCTGGGGTGCCTTGGTAGGGAGGGTGAGGGTGAGGAGAACGTAGCAGGAGCTGGGGTGCCTTGGTAGGGAGAGTGAGGGTGAGGAGAACATACCAGGAGCTGGGGTGCCTCAGTAGGGAGGGTGAGGGAGAAGGGGGAAATGTACTCATCGTGGAGCAGTCGTCGGCGAGGAAAGCTCCAGCTGTAAACATCCAGCACACACTCATAGGTCATGTTGTCGGTGCTGGACAACAGCAGGGTCCCATGCATCTCCGTTGCCGTGGCCTCCTCCCCCGCTGGCGTGCCCTCCCTGTTGTTGCGTGTCTCAGGGCGCCCCAACTTTACGGGAGACTTTAAGAGGAGGAGCGGATGCAGGGCACACAGCAAGCAGAGATCACAGCACAGAGTGAAATAAATTAAAACTGTCCTCATTTCCTCCATGAGTCCTTCAGTCCCATGTTTTACATTCCCCATTTTGATCAGTCAATCAGTTCAACGTTCACCTCTGTCGCACAGGGCCAATCTCTCAAGATCTAATTCACCACAGGGGAAAAAGGTACATAATGTTCATTATGTTATAGCCATAAGTAATATATGTATGTGTATGTAGTAATATAATGATGTTTTGTATGAGCAAAAGTCCAAAACAAACGCCACAAACTGGAGTCCAACCAACAATTATTGTGGTTGTGGGGAGTGCTCTCACCACTACACTAACCCACCCATCCACCATGATACACACACAGCAATTACTATGATTATGTAATATATATGTCCTTATCTGTAATACAGACACATTGGACATTTATACATACAATACATAAATATATTACATAAGGCTATAACAGAACATGCATTATGTACTTTTTTCTTTGTGCTCGATTAGTACTTTATTTACATATTTTAAGTCAAATCTTTTCCCGGGAATGTCGCCACAGACACTCAGTTCACAATACTTGGTAATACTGCATAGGCAGGGGCTTTTATCAGTGGGCCATAGGCTCATTCACCATTGTGTTACTTCATTCAACAATAGATAGTGACCTAACAGAGGCATTTATTCAAGATTGACACTGTAAGTAAACATTACCTTATTTTAGTCCACTGAGGTTTTCCGCATGCTGTATAGCTTACTGCCGGTAGCTTCATTAGCAGGTCTAAGCACTACAGTGTCTTGGAGTTGCTGCTGTCACTTGTTGCCTAGAATAGATGAATCTACATGTACTGTAGGAGACATGCTATGTTTTCCTCCACGCCTATTTTCTCCGGTGAAAACCACTGATAAAGAATTCACAATTCCCTCCAATTTAGCACCACAGAGGAATACGGCGATAATGAGTTTCTTCCCAGGCACTTGGATTGGCGTTTTCCAGGTGGAGGATGGATACGGGGGAAGATGGAGCGCTGCTGTCCCTCAAGGCCCCAAGGCTATACTCACTCACCATCTGATTTAAAAAGGAGCCTTCTGCCGACTGGAAAGCAGGCAGAGTGGCTAATGGGCAGAACCCGTAGAGACGTGGAGCTGAAAGTGGAGAGCGGAGGAGGGAGAGCAAAAAGAAGAGAGCAAAGAGGAGGGAAGACCGGCCCCTCCAACTCCCTCACGGCACTCAGGATGAGAATCGATGGGGGGGGGGGGGGGGGGGGGGGAGTGTCCTTTGGTGTCCACTGCTACCAAGTGGAGTCTCATCAGTGAACAGTTTGAACATTAACACCGCCATGCTGTGCCACCACCAGGGAGCCTTCTCATAACAGGTGGCACAAAAAACACTCCCTGCTTCTTGAGGATGCTCTAGTTTATAAAAACACAAATTGAAGCTATAGCACCTACCCACTGCCTCCCAGTCTAAACATTTGTTCAATCATTGAGATAATTGTGAGGGGATTTGCCAAGGAGGCCATTTGATTAGGTAAGCCTGTAGTGCTGCTTGGTAAAGCCATCCATCACAGAGAGTCGGTTCAGCTGTCATTAGCAGGGGGCTGTGTCTGTTCATGTCAGGGAGATGACGGGAACAGGCCCTCAGAGGCCTATGGTAAATCTGTCCGTGCTCCTGATTCACTGGGCCGTAAATGTTGTGGGGGCTTTGTGATTACAGGGCCTGGGTTGAAGCTATCTGAGTTTGGGGTTGAGTGTGGGGAGGGAGGGAGGTGAGAGCCAGCATAGTGTGGAGGAGTCCTATCATTATTGAGAACAGGCACCAACACTGCTAACTGCGTGGAGGGAGAGGCCCTGCATGACAGAACAACACCCGAGGTTACAAGCTGCACAGGCAATGACAACTTAACAAGATGGCACATTTGTAATTATCATTCATGGCTGTTATTATCTATCACATGAGCTGACACTTTTTATCCGCACCGTCACACACTTTCTGTATCATAGCAGGTATTTATGTGGCATAGTTTTAGCAGCAGGTAAAGTCCTCCCCGGGCCTACGCTGGCTCCTCTTGCAAGGTGAACTTGCTACCCCCAGCTTGGACTGGAAACTATACTGTATTGAAATGGAATTCCGGTGAATGGCGGCGTTAAAAATTTGCCTGAGGAAATGAACATCTACTGGCTCCCGTTGACCGAAGAAAGAACTCATCTCTCATCTATGATTCTGTGCCAATGTGCACCTCCATAGAGGATGACATAGAAGAGATGCACTGCTTGAACTATCCCAGGTCATATGGTAGGAATACAATACGTTTATTGAGTGCTATTCCTCTTACTGTACAGTATGTGGTTGGTTTCAAGGCTGTATATTCAGTAGATCCAATAACACATACAGTATCAACATGAACACTGTGGTCTATTTCAATGCTTCTGATCAGTTACAGCATACAGCAGCATTGCGGTCGTAACCGTTTCCATTAGAGGTACAGTATATTGTCACTGCAGTGCTCGGCGTGGCAGAGTGAACACACTGCCATTAGACATATGTGAAAGTTGAGTGGATGAGTCAGTTGGTAACAGCATCAATATATTGCGAGGCGGCCATACACCGAGAGATACAAATTGAAAATCAATGCACGGTTTATGGCCATTTAACCGGGAAATATGCCATCTCCTGGGGTCACCATGTTCTCCAGCTTATCTTCCGTGGTAATGACAGTTCCTGTGGTAATGACGGCGGACGGTAAACACATTAAACACACGCTTTTGTTTAGCTTTGCTGTTCAAAGAGATAACAATAATGCGTCCATGAATATTCAGTTCTCTGGGCCTGAATCACCAAGCTAAGTGCAGATGAATGAACTGCAATCACAACAGCTTGCTTTTAACCATTCGGCTAGCTTTGGTCGGGGAACATGAAAAGAGGACTGCTATAGTTGCCATGTGCATTGTGAAGGTCGTTCTGAATGTGCAGTTGAAACACAGAGCGGTGCACTTAGGCGATGATTGCCGCTAGAACACCCACGGTGCCTAGAGACGGTCTCACAACAATACAACTCTCCCTACTCTCCCTTTCCCGAGACACGCGATGACAGTCTTTATCCCCGCATGTTGACTTTGACACCGTACCACAGTATTTTAAGTGCCAAAGCTGCTATTTGACCGATCTAAAATCCTGTCCTCTTTTCTTGACCCTCCAATCATTACTGTCGCTTCTCTTGGTCAATGGAAGCATGTAAAGAGGGCGTGGTTTGAGATCAATTGTTTAGTCTCTCTGTGTTTGGCTTGGTTTGTATTGGATGCATGTAGCACAGTCTGTCTGGCTGGATGGCAGCTGTGGGAGCAACATAATTGTCCTTGACAGAGTGAGCGAGAGCTGCTTCAAGTGGCGGGGCCCAGCATTGTGTTGGCCATGTCAATCAACCAGCGAGACCCGTCCAGGCCGGGGGCTTGATCAGCCAATGACACACAGGCAGAATAAAGTGGTTCTGTTGAATCCGTAATGGCCTGTCGCCGTGCCATCTTCTAGGTGACAGGCTGTGTGTCTGGCGCTGGCACAGGCTCAGCTGGTGATGGCTCACTGATTGAATGTGGCAATAAGACAAATGAAGATATTTTGCTCCATTTTTGTAAGAAAGCAGGCCTACATGTTGAAACTTGAAATGTTTGCAGACAGCGTCAACGGCGTATCTCACAATTTGAGTGTTTCATTGACGTGATCTTTCACATTGTAATAATGTCCCATACACGGAGTGAATTCCTATGATAGCTGCCTGATATCTCAGAAAATGGGGTCTGTCTTTTTAGGGTCAACCTGCACAAAGACATAAATATGGCAGTGGAGGTAAAGAGGTTGTTGGGGGAACTATGATTGAATCATAAAAAATCACATTGAAGAATTCCACTACTCCATTACTCTGGCCTGTGTTTTACCACCGCGATCCTATCTGCCCACTTTAACATCTCTCCCCTGCCCGTGTCGAGCGTTAAGTAATGTCTTGCTTTTACAACACTATTGATATAGCCGCGCTGTGCCGGGATACGGCCGCTTTGTCTTCTTTATGTGCCCATTCCAACTCTTTTTACCGCATCATTACCGGGGCAGAGGCACCGAGAGCCAACTGTATGTGGGCGTAGCTGACCCCCATCTCCTCCAAGCCTGACTGCTGGGTGACATGGTCGGGTTGGGGCGGTATGAGGTAGGGTTGAGAGTCAGAGAGAGAGAGAGAGAGAGAGAGAGAGAGAGAGAGAGAGAGAGAGAGAGAGAGAGAGAGAGAGAAGAAAAAAAAGGTAAATGTAATATTATGTACATACATAATACATGTTTTATACAATATGTAAATATATAGTTATTGCTGTAACATACATGTACATGCTACTGTATGTTATGGGCTACTGTGGTGCAGACAGTTCTCACCTGTCGCCAGAAAACCTTGGGAGGGGCCTTGATGTGTTTGTGAGAATTCCTCTAAAATCTAAATACAGGAGACTTTTCTTTTTTTAATAATGTTTATACGTGGAAGCAAGAGGAGGTTTCCCACTCAAACTAAAAACCACCAACAGAGATGTTCAACGCTAATGACTAATGCTCAGTCTGCTATTACTGTCTTATCTTGAGCCAATCAGGATGCTATAGGGGGAAATTACACACTGTAAGTATTATGTGTGCGGCGGAGACAAAGGGTGTTTGTGTACAGTACCCCCCCCCCCCCCCCCATCCAGTGCAGGTGAGGGAGGATTCTGTTACGGTTACGCTCCTGTCACCATAGCGATGGAGGACACACACACACACGCATCACTCTCGCGGGTAGCTGATAACACCCTGAACGCCGACTTCTTATTTTTTGGCGATCGCTGAAGTGCGAGATCACAACATAATTTGCGGGCAGGAAGGAACACGTTGGGGAGGAACATGCGTGCGGCGGAAGGCCACCATATAGGCGTGACCGTGCGCGGGGGGGGGGGGGGGGGGGCGACATGAACACTGCTGCCACTCAGAATGACTGATTACCTCTTAGGACGTGTTGTTGAAAAGTCAATTCAGCACTCGAAACCCCCTCTATCCCCTTCCCTCACTACCCCCCACCCCACGGGCATCACATGCACCTCTCCCTGGGGTGTTCAGAATGTATAATCATTAAAATACTACCGCTGGGCCTCCATTGTGATTTAGAAGGCAAGTGGTGACAACGTATGCTGTAGCCATTAGCCCTCATGGCCACTACTGCCAGAGTGGCTGCACACAACATACAGTATGCTGTAGCCATTAGCCCTCATGGCCACTACTGCCAGAGTGGCTGCACATAACGTGATGAATTGGACTTGAGGAGAGCGAGTGGTTTATCATAATGCTCACAGATTTATACCACTGTTGTGCTAACGTGATTTGGAGTGAACCAAAGATTCTGTGCTTACTTTTATCCAGGACACAGAGGTGGTGCACAGTCTGAGAGCACTAGCTATAATAACATAGGCAAAGTCCATGCATAATGTCAAATCTACTGCATGTGACATCATACTGTGTACCACTTCCGAGCACTAGACGAGAGCGGAATACACAAAGTAAACAGATCATAATACGTTACCTCGCTGGCCTGAATGCCTTAGCACAGTATCTATTCTCCTGTAAGAGGCGAGCTCACACACATGTTGAGTCAATCTCTCAGGGGCCTTGGTATGGGCTAGTGTTTGGTCTCTCTTTCTCTCTGTATTTATAGCCTGTATTCTATCAGGGGGATAACGGTGTCCTCAAACTGCCCTTCGCATCCAGGAGAAACTCAAGCCTGTCCCACAGTGCCGCCACACAGCCAGAGCCTGATATATCACATTCTGAACAACAAGCCCTTATTAAACCCCATGGTGGTTAGGAGAAAAAACATGGTGAAAATGGATTAATATGTGAAACGTTTCTATACAGCTTGTGAGCACATCATTGAGACGTTTTTGAGTGTTCAGTGTTTTACAGTCTCCTGGATAATAGATAGTATGACTTTTGTAATATTGTTAGATGTGAGGTGGACAAGAACCCACCATTAACCCAGGAATTGTTGCCAGGATACAGGTGTGACAGTGTACCCACGTGCAGGGTACAGGAGTGGAGAGGCAAGCATGGCATACTGACCTTGGTTAGGATTATGAGTGTTCTCTCTAACGTGATCTCTGCCATGAATTAATCATTAATGTCGATCCACTCTCTTTATCATGACCTCTGAGGAACTGCTTTGAGTTTCACTTCAAGCCCTTTCATGTAGGATACATGGAGTGTCAGCATATAGCCTAAGCCTGTTGACTATGTGATGTTCTCATTGGTTGGTTAGCAACATATATGGTATGTTCTCATTGGTTTGTTAGCAACAGATAAGTTGTGTTTTCATTGGTTGGTTAGCAACAAATATGTTATATTCTCATTAGTTTGTTAGCAACAAATATGTTATATTCTCATTGGTTTGTTAGCAACAGATATGTTATGTTTTCATTGTTTTTTTTTTACAGATATGTTGTGTAACATACTGTGTGTTATCTCACTACACCACACTAACACACTGTGATTCGCTTTCTGCATCCGTCGCGTCCCAACGGAGTTGCCGTAGGTTGCGACTGTCAATCAGAAATAACCAACATGTCTTCCAGCTAAGTCGTGTCCGTGTCTGACTGTCAAGTAAGTACATTACATGGTGTCAGAAGTGGGATAAAATAAGAGAAAATGGCATACTCGCATTTTGAACACCCCAAGATCGACTGGGAGGCTCCTGATTTGTATCAAGAGTTTGGGAGATTCAGAAGTCACGTCGAGTTCGTCTTTGAGGGTCCGCTCTCGGAGCTAGCAGCTAAGAAGTGAGCCGGCTGGCTAGGTACGTGGGTCGGCGAGCAAGGCAGAGAAATCTACAAGACGTTGGGCTGATGGCGAGAGAGCAGATCCGTCTAAAGTGCTGGATAAGTTTGCCAGCTACATCAGGCCAAGAAAAAACAAGCGGATAGCCAGGCATCGTTTCAAGCAAAGGAAACAAGGACCAAGTGAAGGTTTCGACAACTTCGTAAAGGATTTGAGACTCATTCTCATGGACTGTGAGTACCCCGACTCCGACGACGTGCTGGTCGATGCAATCATCGCGGGAGTTAGAGAAAAATGGGTCCAAGAACTACTGTTGGATAAAGCTATAGAAATTCCCCAGCGGTTTGAAATGTCACAGAAACAGATAAAAATCGTCAGAGAAGAGGATTCACAAGTCTCAGCAGTATCTGTTAAGCCAAAATACACAGTGCCAAATAAGAAAATGTACAATGAAGGAGAGACAAAACCTGTGTATCAGAAGAAGGCTCCAGAAAACCAACAGGGAAGCTGCGCGAGCTGTGGGAGAGACCCCCAGCACAAGTGGAACATGGGGAGGTGTGGGAGAGACCCCCAGCACAAGTGGAACATGGGGAGGTGTGGGAGAGACCCCCAGCACAAGTGGAACATGGGGAGGTGCCCAGCTAAAGGCTCAGAGTGTTCCTACTGTCACAAACCCAACCACTGGATGGCAGTGTGTCTCAAGCGTGCAGTTAGCTGTGTGAGTGTTGAGGCAGATCAGGATGACGAAATTCTGAATATAAATCTAGCACAGACAGATAACCCGGAGAATGATAAATGGACGGTAGACCTAAAAATACTGTCTCAGCAAGTGCCGTTTAGGATCGACACAGGCACTAAGTGTAATACATTAACCGTAGACAGCTATCAGTCACTAATACACACAGGTGAGCTAAAACGCTCTAGTAGAGTACTCCGCTCGTATACTAATCATAAGATTAAGCCTGTAGCTGCAGTTGATCTACAGATGGCATACAAAAAGTGTGAAGTGAGCGCCGAATTTGAAATAGTAGACATAGGAGAATGTGCTCAGTAAAGCTTCAGCAGAGGCTTTAGGCCTTATTGCTCGTCTTGACTCACTTCAAAGCAGTGTAACCACCACAACACAAAGCATACCAGCTGGTCTGGATGAGTTTCCAGAGCTACAACGTACCACAGGCACCTTGCCAGGAAAATACACCATCAAACTGGATGAAGATGCAAAGGGTGTGGTCCACGCTGTCCATCGACAGCCAGTTGCGCTCAGAGAAAAGATAGTAGAAAAGCTACATGAGATGGAGAAAGATGGCTTCATCACCAAAGTTGAACAGCCCACAGAATGGGTTAGCTCTATGGTAGCCATAGTCCGTAATGGCAAGATAAGAATCTGCATATGAACCAAGTGATTTAAATAAGGTCATAAAAAGGGAACACCACCCAATGCGCACCGTAGAGGAGGTAGTTTCAAGAATACCTAATGCTAAAGTATTCTCATGAAGCCTCATCCTTTTTTTTATCCACTTTTTCTCCTCCTGTTTTTCTGTGTTTTTTTCTCCCATCCCAATTTAGTCATCATGCCAATTCCCCCCTCCCCTTCCTGGTCGTTGCTCGCATGTGCCCCCCACTGGTCGGTCTAGAGAGGGTTGATAGATACTATCACATGTCCCCTCCGATACATGCAGAGTCAGCCACTTCTTTTCACCTGCCAGCACGGACGCTCATTGGTGAGGTGTAACGTGTGGGAGGCTCACACTACCCTCACCATCTCCCTTCCTCGCTGTGCAAGCGCCCTGACCGACCTGTAGGAGTCGCTGTTTACAACGACCAGATTACCACCCACCGCCTTCCCTCCCGCTGACTGCTAATTGAGCCAGTATGACGGCCGGCCAAGCCGGAGGCAACGCTGACAGCCGGATTCGATACCAGTGTCTCTCACGTTGGTGACGAGCGCTTAGTCCGCTGCGCCACCCAGCCGCCTAAGCCTCATCCTTTCTAACAACCTTTAACACTCTGATAGGAAGGTTTAGATGGCTGAGACTCCCATTCGGAATAAATTGCGCCCCAGAAATCTTCCAGCGCATCATGGATGAGATGCTTGAAGGTATAGCGCTGGAGCAATAAGTGTCATGGATGATATCCTAATAGCAGCCCCCACAGTCCAGGAGCATGATGAAATCCTCTGCAGAGTGGCTGAAAGAGCTACAAGCTACAATCTGAGACTCAACTTCAACAAATGTCACATCCGTCAAGCATCAGTGCCGTATGTGGGACATCTGATAACAGCTGCTGGTCTACAGCCAGACCCCGCAAAAGTGGAAGTGGTTCGGTACATGACGCCACCGACAGACAAAGAAGGTGTCAAACACTTTGTGGGCTTTGTAACATATTTGTCAAAGTTCATACCAAACCTCAGTGAAGTGGATGCCCCGCTGTGTCAGCTTCTCAAAAACGACGTGGAGTTTGCATGGCAGCCAGCTCAGCAGCAAGCCTTTGACAGGCTCAGGGAGTTGTGCACGCATCCACCAGTGCTGAAGTTTTTTGATCCTGCAAAGCCTGTTGAGATACACAGTGATGCAAGCAGCAGTGGATTAGGAGCTGTCCTGCTCCAGGACGGTCATCCAATAGCATTCTCCTCGAGGTCACTGACTGATGCAGAGACGCGTTATGCGCAAATCGAGAAGGAGATGCTCTCCATTGTGCAGGCATGCATCAAGTTTCACAACTACATATTTGGAACACATGTCACAGTGTACAATGACCACAAGCCACTCGAAGATATCTTTAAAAAATCACTGCTGGCCACTCCCATGCGCATCCAGAGAATGCGTCTCTCGCTGCAGTGGTACGACTTGACAATCAAGTACAGATGAGGGAAAGACATAGAGCTGCCTGACACACTATCCAGAGCACAGCTCCCAGAGAGCACACCAGAGTTAAGCGGACTAGAGTGTGTCTCCATGCTCAACTATGTTGCAGTAAGTGACCAGAAGTACACAGAGCTGCAAGACAGCACAAGAGAAGAACTAATCTGTCTCCAGCAAACAATTCACCACGGCTGGCCTGAACACAGACAGGAAGTGCCCATTCATGTTCAGCCATATTGGGACTCAAGAAGTCAGCTAGTGTTGTCTGATGGAATCATCTATAAAGGACTGTGTATAGTAGTGCCCCCCACCATGCGTGAGCACATGCTAAAGCTCATACACCAGTCTCACCTGGGCATGGTGAAAAGCAAACAGCGGGCACGTGAAGTGCTATACTTGCCAGGCATGAGTGCAGACATTGAAGAAATGGTCAGAAACTGTAGCAAGTGTGCAGACTTTCAAAACAAGCTGCCCAGACAACCCCTCAAACCAACTGAAACACCAGAGCTGCCATTTGATCTGCATCAGATCTGTTCGAGTTCGAAGGCAAGCAGTACATCCTACTTGTGGATTACTACTCAAAATTCATTGAAGTAGATGTACTGAAAGACATGCGAAGCCGCACCGCCATAGAGACTCTGAAAGCTCAGTTCTGCAGACATGGCATTCCTGCCACTCTTCGCACAGACAACGGTCCACAATACTCCTCCGAGGAATTTAAGGACTTCTGCAAGAGCTATGGAATATCACACAAAACATCTTCACCACACACCTCAAATGGTGAAGCAGAGCGTGCAGTGCTGTGAAGAGGCTTTGGTGCAAGGCGCCAGACAAACACCTTACGCTGATGGATTACAGGACGACTCCACTAGAGACAGTAGGATTGTCGCCAGCTCAGCTACGCATGGGCAGGAGGCCACGTGATAAGCTGCCTGCTGCTCGTGAGCTACTTGCACCAAGAGCATCTGCTGGACACAAGCAAAGACATTCAAAAGTTCTACTATGACCAAAAGAGAGCAGGCAATTCTCATGTTGCTCTTCAGCTTGGAGATGAGGTTAGGATGCAGCCGCATCCTGGCAACGACAAGTGGTCCCCTGGAGTAATAGTGAAACCCCACAGTGCTCCGTGTTCCTATGTTGTGGACTGTGGAGATAGAGAGTACCGCCAATAACAGTCAACATCTTCGCGTGAGCACTCCAGCCCTCTACCCATCCTCGCCACTGGGTACAGGAAGAACCGTGGACTGAAACATTAGGCCCACCCACCGAGGAGTTACAACCTCCAGCTCTTCCTGGAATACCCCACTCCCCACCCAAACCGCCTCCGAGCCCCACTCGAGCCCAGCCACCTGGACTGAATGTTACTAGGTGGGGCCGAGTTGTTAAACCTCCAGATAGACTCAATCTTTCAGTGAGTTATGCCATGCACTGAATCTATAAGTGACTGTTCTGTTTGCACTTTAAGTACACAACATTTTCAGGTTATTGCCAAAGTCATTGGCTAAAGTAAAGTTCTTACAATGACTGTTTTTCGTTAATTATTATAGTCATTATAGTACTGCAGTTGGATAGTATTTTTCTAATTAAAGTCTAATAATCTAGTTAGTGTAAAATAATTTAAAATAACAAACAAGCAGTTTTGATTTAAAAAGTTTGGAGTGGAAATTCATGCATGTGTTATTGTGTGTTGTTTTTGCTAAAAGAAGGGAGATGTAACATACTGTGTGTTATCTCACTACACCACACTAACACACTGATGTGATTCGCTTTCTGCAACGGAGTTGCCGTAGGTCGCGACTGTCAATCAGAAATAAACAACATGTCTTCCAGCTAAGTCGTGTCCGTGTCTGTCAAGTACATTACATGTTGCGTTTTCATTGGTTTGTTAACAACAGATATGTTGTGATTTCATTGGTTTGTTAGCAACAACAGATATGCTATAATCTCATTGGTTTGTTAGCAACAACAGATATGTTGTGATTTCATTGGTTTGTTAGCAACAACAGATATGTTATAATCTCATTGGTTTGTTAGCAACAACAGATATGTTGTGTTTTCATTGGTTTGTTAGCAACAGATATGGTATGTTCTCATTGGTTTGTTAGCAACAGATATGGTATGTTCTCACTGGTTTGTTAGCAACAGATATGGTATGTTCTCACTGGTTTGTTAGCAACAGATATGGTATGTTCTCACTGGTTTGTTAGCAACAGATATGGTATGTTCTCACTGGTTTGTTAGCAACAGATATGGTATGTTCTCACTGGTTTGTTAGCAACAGATGTTCTCACTGGTTTGTTAGCAATGGATCTGCTGCTCTTTTTCTCTCTCCTGTGCTAATTGTTTGTGGTATGAGGATTTTGAATGTAGGCCACCCTCCTAACTATGTGTTTAAAAAACAATTGGAGGGAATGTTTATAATGGGAAATTCCATTTTGATAGTACTGCTTGGTTTTGTTTCCTGGGCCATTTTTTATCTATGCGAGACATGTGCTTGCAAGGCAAGGGCAGGTTGGCTGTGTTTAGATTCCATTGACTTCCTCATCCGCCTGTAGTTGTGTAAAGGAATTCTGTAAGTCTTCACCCATATGGCTTTTCTCTCTCAGTGAATTGTTTGCCTAAAGCTCTTTCCCAGTGACCGTGTCAGACTGCCTTCACCGCATCACGAGCCCCTGACAGGTGGATAGATGGTATGTGTTTATATTTTACAGAAGGAGAAAAAAAACAAGTCCACTGCCTTAGGAATACATGTCCGTCACGATCGCTGGAGGGTGGGAACCTGTCACACTTTCATCAGTCGACGTGGTTGTTTTAGGTTTCATGCGAGGAAGCCTACAGAAAATACAGTCTGCAGGCAATTGCTACTGTTACCCTAATCGTCCACCCTCCACTTCCACGTCTTGGATAATGAGAGCACTTACCATTCCAATACTTATAGGGTGATTTAGACTTACACTACTGGTATCTATAGGGTGATTTAGACGTACATTACTGGTATCTACAGGGTGATTTAGTTTGGCAATCTGTCAAGTTATGTGACTGTACACTAGTCCTCATCAAATTATTTTTTTATTCAACTTGAGTGGAGATCCTCAGAACCAATCACAGCCTCTATCGATGACATCTCTCGCCCCCACCTCTCCTCCCCCATGCAGCCCCCGTGTTCCAGTCTGACAGTGTAATCATGGACCAGGACAGCGTTTATGGGGGCTACTTTAATGACCACCAGCACCACTTGACCTCTGAGAGTCCCCCAACTGCAGGCGCCTCCCCCTAGCCTTCCCCCCACCTCGGCCCTGTCCTCCAAGACCAAGCCCGATGTTCCTTAGAATCACCCCAACCCCCT